>NW_024039350.1:0-262500 GCF_016077235.1 Cyprinodon tularosa
TGTCCGCTTGTGGTTCTCCCTGAGCACGAAGGAGGATCCACCTCTAGGAGTGGATGCCTTTGCTCATCCGTGGCCACAGAAACTCCTTTGCACTTTCCCTCCGGTCCCGCTGATACTACACCGAGTTTGGTCAGAACTGCTTCCGCTAATTCTAATAGCCCCCTGATCGCACAGATGCTCCTTGGTTCCCCAAACTACAGTAGCTGCTGTCAGGCCGCCCGTGGCAGCTGCCATGGAGGGAGGATGTGCTCCTCCACGTAGGAGGAGCGATCAGAAGTTACCCGGAAATAGGCCAGCGTCTCTGGGCCTGGCCGCTGAACGGGTGCGCTTACAGAGGCTTGACCTTCCGCATGAAGTCATGCGCACCATTCAGGCTGTATGGGCAACCTCTACAACAGTGCTATATGCGTCAAAATGGAAAGCTTTTGAGCGCTGGCGTGCGGAGAAAGGCGTGGATCCCATTTCATGTCCTCTAGTCTGCATAATAACGTTTCTCCAGCAGCTCATAGAAAGAAAATTAGCCCTGAAGACTTATGCTGTGGCTCTTTCCTCTTGTCATGAGGGTTATGGTGACAGAACAGTCTTTAATTTGACAGGCTTATACTTCTAGATTGGAGACTCCAGAAAAGCTCAGAGCTCAATTGCTTGAGGGGGACACCATGGACAGCAGCTAACACATGTTGGACAAGCTGACTAAAATATTTGCCTTTTTTCATTTCAATAATAAAATATTTAGGTTTATCTGTTGGTCTTTAATCACTAAAAGGAACCTCAGTGCGGACAGTCTGGATAACCAGCACTTCGAGGTTCTTTATAAAATTAAGAGGGTAAGCCTCCGTTACATTTCTGGCTCAAACATACCAAACAGGTTTATTTGTACAAGTTGGTCATACCTCCAAGTGGCTGCGACGCTCAGAGACCATTCGCTCATCCCGGTTCCCAAAAAGCTTCTTAGGAGGAAACACGAGGTTCGCCAGCTGTACAGAAATAAGAGGCGTCACAGATGAGTTTCACATGAACAAATATCTTAAAAAATCCATTCCTGAATCTGACAATGAGTTTTATTATTATCATTTGATATTCTGTCAGAAAATCCACAATAGAATTTAAAATCCTCCTTCTCACATATAACGCCTTAAATGGCCAAGCTCCATCTGATATCAGAGATCTGATTGTCAAAAGTCAAAGTCAAAAAGCCTTTATTGTCATTATATTCTGTGACAGATACAATGAGATTTGGGACTTCCATAACAGCTACCGTGAAATAAAAATAAAAATAAAAAATATATAAAAAATATATAAATATATTAAAAGGAAAAGGAAATGTAAACAGTTACAAAAAATATATATAAATATATTAAAAGGAAATGTAAACAGTGAAAAGGAAATGTAAACAGTGAAAAGGAAATGTAAACAGTACTGGCACAGATTGTGGGGGGGGGGGGGGGGGGGGGGGGGGGGGGATGTGCAAAACAGGTGTAAAGTGACCGACAGTGCAGGTCGGAGTTGAGGGGGGGCAATGGCTTGGGGAATAATGCAAACCAGGTGAAAAGTGTCCGTCAGTGCAGGTCGGAGTTAAGGGCGGCAATGGCTTGGGGGAAGAAACTGTTCTTGAGTCTGTTTGTCCTGATCCTCATTTGCCTGTAGCGCCTTCCAGAGGGCAACAGGTCAAACAGGGTGGAGCCAGGGTGGGCCAGGTGTTCCTTTATTTTCCTAACAGAGCACTTCACTCTCAATCTGCAGGTTTACTAGTGGTTCCTAGAATTTCTAAAAATAGAATGGGAGGCAGATCTTTTAGTTATCAGGCTCCTCTCCTGTGGAACCACCTACCAGTTTCACTCCGTGAGGCAGACATCCTTTCTACTTTTAAGGGTAGGCTTAAAACTTATAGTTAGAGTGGCTCAGGGTATCCTGAGCTATCTCTATAGTTATGCTGCTACAGTTTTAGACTTCTGGAGGACATAGGGACCCCTATTTCATCACCCTGCTTCATTCCATCTCTATTCTCCCACTCTGCAGAATCTGTTAGTTAAATCTCTAAAGTTATGCTCTCTCTGCTTTTTCTCATAGTAGCTTCGCCTCATCTGTTTGGCTGTGACGCCACCATGGAGAGAAATATCAGCCGCGCTGCTGCAATCAACACCTTTGTTTATAGAGGTTCGAGATCGGCCTGTTTTCCAGTGTAGTCCTGTTTCTCTGACATTGACTGGCTGGATGTGCCCTCTTCATCCTCTGACATGGGAGTTGGCTCGGTGCTCGTCTGCCTGGCTGTGTGTTTCCTGGACGGGGCCGCCTTTTACAGCTGCTTTTTGTATCTCTGTTTCTATCTCCTTGAACCCCAGTCGGCCTCGGCAGATGGCCGCTCACACTGAGCCTGGTTCTGCAGGAGGTTTCTTCCTGTTAAAAGCGAGTTTTTCCTCTCCACTCTCGCTACAAGCATGCTTGCAGTGTGAGGGATTGCATTCGAGTCAATGAGTCGATGCAATCAACTGGTTTTCCTTAGATAGAAAACTTTGAAGCAATTTGACTGTATGATCTGGTGAATTGAGATGACGTGTTGTGAATTGGCGCTATATAAATAAAATGATTGAAAACAGAACCTATACCAACACCTCAGCATTGTAGGACAGAGCATAAACGCGGCTTACCTCAGGATATTTGGACTTCAGGCTTTTGTGCATTTCTCTGAAGCGAGAGTAGCGTCTGAACACCGTCCATGTGTCGTCCATCACGGTAATCTGATAAAGATTGGAACATTTCATCACTAAGAATTCAACAGATAAAATGATGATATACGATGGGAAACCTCGTTGACTGTTGGTTTACCTAAGTTATGGATCCAAAAGGATCCTTTGGACCTCAGAGACTTTTAGCATTTTCTGAGGCACTGAGCCAACACTGAAACTCTTCGAGAAGTTTTAGACAAGGAATGTTTAAAAGTTTCAGGACTAACAGTTGCATCTGGTGTAAAACCATAAATGTCATTAACACCGCTGAGAAAACATAAAACCAATGTGAAGATGTATATGCAATGAGTTTTGCTGCATTCCTTTTTAATTTTGTTTACATATTCACAAACTCTAATCTGATTTACAGACACCGTTAATCCATATTCATAAAAAGAAAAAAAACTGCTCAAAATGAATAAATATACAAATGAATTGTGAAACAGGAGAATGTTTTTTATAGTTGATCCGCTCAGGTGGTCGTTCGAAACAAATTGCATCTACTAAACATAATGACGTCAGCAGAAAAAGAGGTTCCGTGGAGATGGTGGAACATCTTTCCATGGCATTTTTTGTTTTAGCATTCTTCAATAGCCATAAATAAGACATTTAGTGATACTCTGCTTCGATGGACTCACCTTCACCTCAAACTCAAAGTGTTCATCCTTGCCCTGACCACGGAGGACGTAACGAGGAATGCTAATTTTGATGGGCTCTTTAACGCCATCAGAGGCCTTCCCAGCCGCTCGGGACATCAAATGCTGCCGGAGAAATCACCAAAACCAGACGGGAAAACAGAAGGAAAGAGTAGCAGACAGTAAAAGATTGATACTTAAACAGATTGATAATAAATTAGAGGAAAATGCAAAACCTTAATAAAAATAAATAAAAAAATCAAATATAAAAAAGGGAAAAAGGCTTCAACTCAAATTCAAATAATCTTTATTTAGTTTGAAATCAACAACACAAAAATAACGTGCAAAATTCAATATTTACTGGCATTTCCCATTGTAACGAAATGAATAAGTGACACCATTAATCTCCCCTTGTAACAAACAAGTCATTATGATGAATAAACTTCAAACTTTCTTTGGTCAGCAGCAGCTTATTTTTATTGCACTCATTAAAGCCCCTTTAAATATAGTCCCTATGATTTCAATATGTCATAGAAAAGTTTAAAATAAGTTTAAAAAAACACTTAAAATTCATTTTAATGTTAATTTGTCTTTGAAAATGGTTTACATCCTAAAATTAACGGAGCACTTGATACTCCCCAGAGTCACTGTTGCAGATGAACTGTGGTTAGGTCCCCTTTTAGATGCACAAATGGTTTATGAGCATTTGAGCTTCTGAAGAGCAGCCAAAAGTTAATTTCCAAGAGTCGCGTGGCTTGCTGGAGAACGGAACATCTGCTGAGCCATGCCTAAACTCCACCCTCCGTTTCAGACTTTGACTACAGTGATTTGTAAAGACCACATCTACACCAAAGCAGGATTCATTCCTTCTGACAAGCAGACACCTGATGTCTGAACGCCTGCGCAGCTTTAGTCCCTGGAACTGGGGCTTAACGGGAACCTTGCTGGATCCCCGTGGCACTGGATGAAAGACTCCATCCTCCTGAAGAAGACCAATATGAGAGTCCGTTAGAAGGAACTGGAACAGAGAGTCCGGTTGACCCCAGCCTGAGCTTGTCACCCTGACGCTGGTGTAGAGCAGAGGATGTATATTCGCCAGAGAGGGTTTGTCAGGACCGTCCATATTCCCATGAATGATGTAGAAAAGGTCTGCAAGAACCCGCTTGAATCTTGAGGTGACTTTCAGACCACTCTCCAAGACAATATCAGAAACCCTGGAGGTCCAATCCAAAGACAGAGCCATCAGGTCCTCTGAAAGCAATGGGTGGGTTTCTGTCACCTCAGAGATTTTCTGAGGACAGGATGCCTTCAGCAGAGCCTTGCAGAAGTCCTGCGTAAGCTCCTGGTTGTAAGTGAAGACAGCCAGAACAGAATCCTCACTAGACCCAATCAGACGGACATGCTGTCCTCCCAAACTGATCTGAACCTCCTTGATTTCAATAAAGTCGAAATGATGGAAAAGACCGATGGTGTCTTTTTCAGCTGAAATAACAGTCAGACCCTCTTCTGACAAAAGTAGGGAAACTGGTTTTGGCCTGGATTGCTCATAGCTGGCAGCTCTGAGCCAAAAGACGCTCAGAATCTTTTTAACTGATCTTTCAGCGGATAGAGAATGAATTTTTTCCAGGATCTGCTGGGATGAGAGACCACGAAGTTCTGTCAAAGCTGGTGGAAACTCAACAAGACCCTGATAAAACTCCTCTGGACGGGAATTCTCTGTACCAGTGTTTCTGATTGAGGACACAGACCCCTTGGGCCATAATGAGGCTGCATTCAAGCCAAATCCTTGAGAACCACTATGGAGGCATGTACTCGACAGATCCACCAATTTGACTTTCTTTTCAGGAACAATGTTTGATTGGGGTTGAAGTTTTGTTTGTTGAATCAGTGGGAGATCTTTAGACATGTTCACGTACTGAGAAACCGCATACTTCATATCACTGACCCCTACGTTTCGAATGAAGTCTCGTGTGCCCTGTAATCGTCTCTCAGCATCTTTGTACACATCTGAAAGCTTTCCTGTAAAGTAGCCCAAAACTTGGCTTTTGTTCATTTCACCCAGAACTTGGATGGGATCGTTTTCTGAGCGGTGGAAGTTGGCCGACTGGTCCTTGAACAGCTCAGCTTCCTCTGCTCTCCAGAGGGTTTGGTTCTTGACCTTTGTAACATAGTCCCAGAGATATTTCCTACTGGTCATGCCCTGTGGTTTCTCATTTTTTCCTTGTCCAATATTATCAACAAGGGCAACTGTATCCTGCTCGACATTTGACTGTGGACACTCTGGTTCATCTGACCTCCATGGATAAAGGGTTTGTGTTTTAACCTTTGCAACATAGTCCCAAAGATTGCTCATGCTAGAGGTTGCACTTTCTGGAGATTTAACCGTTTCTTGTCCCATTCCCCCCACAACCAACTTTGAGTTCAGCCCAGACATAACAGACTCATCGTCAGAGTTGGGTAAATAGGATGCCTGATCTATGGACAGCTTAGAATCCTGGGCTCTCCATGGGTACAGTGTTTGGTTTCTCACTTTATTGACATAGTCCCACACAGAGCTTCTTCCAGCTGAAACCCCATCTGCAGCATCACCCAATTCTTGGTCTGTTTTATCATTAACTGACATTATGTTTTGTTTGGAGCTGATATAGTCTCTACCAGAACTCAGCCAACTGCGCAGTTCAAAGTCTCCATCAGTCAATGGGTGTAGAGTTTGGTTCTTAATCTTGGAAACATAATCCCAAAGATTGCTCCTGCTGGTTACTTCCGTTAACTCAGAGTTTTCTGATCCTTTTTCAGCTCTGCTAGAACTCAGAAGCTTTAGCATTTCAAGCTCTCCATTAATCCATGGGGGCAGAGTTTGATTCTTAACTTTAAAAACATTTTCCCAGACATAGCCCCAACCAGTCCTTCCTGCAGCATTGCTTTTTTCTTCTTCAGTTTCCACATCAAGTGACTTTACATCTTGGTTGGAGCCGACATGGTGTCTACCAGAACTCAGCCACTTGAGCAGTTCGGACTCTCTGATAGTCAACGGATAAAGAGTTTGGTTCTTGACTTTAGAAATGTAATCCCAAATGTAGCTCCTGTTAGACGGTCCCCGATTTACTGATGCCTCTTTGTCGTTTTCCCTCTCTTCTTTGCCTTCCAGGCTAAGGCTTTGATTTTGGACATTTTCAGGATTGTCTAAAACGCTGCTTTTATTCTCAGAGTTCTCTTGCTTTACTGGACAGTTTATGGCTTCTTTTAAATCTTGCTTTGAGATGATGAACTCACTCCCAGAGCTTTGCAGCTTTAACAGTTCAGACTTGTCTGCTCTCTCAATTACACTAGATTGATTCTCATCATTTTCAAAGTGGTCTAAAATGCGGTTGTTACCGTCCAACATTTCTTGTTTTGAATCCTGCGCAGAGCTGACGAAATCATTGCAGGATATTTGAGAATTTGACTTTTCTGACACTTTTCCCTTCTCCTGCGTTTGGGTTTGAACAATGGGCTCTTTCTGATCCTCAAAACTATGGCTGCAAGGTTTGAAATCTCTTTCCTCTTTAATAGGGCTGATAGAGTGTTTTTTAGAAACTTCTTCTGCCCTGATTAACTCCTTGCCAGAGCTTTCCAGTTTTAAAAGCTCAAGTTCTTCTATTGAATGTCTGTGAATGTTTTGAGCTTGATTCTTTACATTTTCAAGATCCTCTAATGAATTTATCCTAAGCATTGATATTTTTTCTGCTTCTTGTTTTATTGACCCATTAGTCTCCTCCTCTTGATTTGGGATATCAGAGCTTTGAGGCTTTGAAAATTCAGATTTTTTGTCTCCTTCTTTCTCACATATCTGATAATAGTTTGATTTATCTGAATGGTGATCAAATGGTTTGTTCAACATCTTCTTGTCATTAGAGTCAAAGTAGAAATTGTTACAGTTACTGGTAATGTTATGGTTTCCAATCAGTCTGTTCTCTTGGCTTTTGTAGCAACAATCGGGTCCACAAAGAGCCCGGAGCCCATTTTCTGCAAGAATATTTACTTCTCCTTCCCACCATTTTTCTTTATCAAAGTATTTTTCAATCAAGAGTTTATCCAAGGACTTGAGCTTTTTTTCTCTCTCAGGCTCCTCAAGTTCATTCTTTGGTTCTTCAAACACGTTCTGGACATCCTGGAGTAAACTTGTCTCAAATCCCGGAAGGTCCATGAGGTTAGACCAGCAGGTATTCTGTGTGCAGAAGGGGGAAGTCCATGACTACATCGGCAAGGATGGAAACTGTGTGTGAATTAAGCTGAAGTCCGTGATCCACCCAATGAGAATTACAGTCCAATCACCAGGTGCACAGGTGAGACATAAGAGATTGTGACAGAGTGGGAAGAGGTCGACATGCAAATTAAGCAGAAAATTACTTCTCAGTCAAATGTTGATTTGAAATAACTAAAGTTTAAATAAATTAGCCTTTATGACTAGAAGGAAGTGCCATTGGTAGGGTGTTTATAGAATTTTTTTTATTTAATCTAAATACCGGTAGTTAGTTTCCTACAGTTGAACAGATTAACAACTTTGAACTGTCTTATCAGTGAAACTTTTCTTGCCTCTCATAATTTCTTAAAACAAGACTGAAAATCAAACTTGTAAACCCAAAGTGTGTTTAACATACAAAGACACAGGCTAAGATAAACACAAACGGTAGACCGCATAAGTTTTTCAAATGTCTCTTAACAAGCCGGGCATCATCCAAACATCTTTTGTCCATCAACAAGCTTCTGACACCATTCAGGCTAAAATCTGGTAACTCCATCTTAACTCGACAAGGTAAACTAAGCTGGTCTGCTTCTTCCACAACCGCAGATTTAAAGCAAAGGTCATGAATTCCCAGTAGGAATTTTGGTTAGATATTTTGGAAGCTTATCTCAGAAACTTAGTGTTATCCTCCTTTCTCTGGTCCAGTTTGGATCCATTCATTGTCCATTTGGAAACCAACTGGGTCCTAATTTGAAATTTGTAAGTACTCCTCCAATGGGCCACCTCCTGTGTTTTGGCACAATTGACATTTGTCAGTATGCTGACAGGAAATGACAGGATAGGGTTAAAAAAAGAGGGAAAATATGTGTAAAAGTTCTGGACCCTGGTCTACAGGCCAAGATTAGATCAAAGGTCGGTCTTGTTGAGGATTGACATAGACCTCCATACACGAGTCACTCCTGTGGCACCACCGCACCCAGCATCACCCAAGGATGTC
This sequence comes from Cyprinodon tularosa, assembly GCF_016077235.1. NCBI lineage: Eukaryota > Metazoa > Chordata > Actinopteri > Cyprinodontiformes > Cyprinodontidae > Cyprinodon > Cyprinodon tularosa. The sequence goes on from NW_024039350.1 coordinate 8,584, forward strand.
CCAGTATGACTAGCAATAACACTGAACTGCAGCATGGTGCTACCGCAACTATGCCTAAGAGGTAGGGAAGTGCTCTGAGTGTCATTCCAGAAATGGCAGGAAACTACAGCTACCCTCATGATCATTGATTTAAAGTCCAATACCTTTAACCTTTACTGCTGGAAGGTTTTAGATGAAAGCATGTATGCATGTATCTGAGCCCGTATTAAAATTAATTTAACCCTAAAAAAAAGTAAATATCTAAACTAAATAACCTAAAGCACAAAATTGCCTAAGCTTAATGTTCAAGATGATTGATTTTAAATCTGGATAGTTGTCTGAAGTTCCATCCAGAGTTTTTTTCTCAAACTGATTTAACATTTGAAAAACTACTTCAGAGGACATTTTACTTTAATTTACCATTTGACTTTTCAAACTTTTAATGCACTGAGCAATACGTCAAAATGCTGACAATCTAACAAAACAACAAACAAACCAAAAGCTTGACAGGGGATCTGTTTTGGTTTCTATTTACAGGTTTAAAGTAGTGTTGCACCGAAACCGATGCCAGTATCGGGCAGGGCCCCAATACTGCACTCAAATGGTGGTATTGGTATCGCGAGTACCAACAAATAGGGCACCGATACCATTTTGAGAGCCAAAAGTTTATTCAACTATTAACACCCATTCCAGGTAGGCAATAAAAAAATTCTACTGGATTCATTTTGTATTAGTCTTTTCCTGCTTCACAAAGGTAGGCAGCAGCTTGACAAAGCCATGATGGCAATTATTTTACATCCAAGTAGTATGTAGTTCTTCATATATACAGACACACATAAATTCCAAACAGATGGTATCGGCCAATACTGCACAGCCAGGTATCAGGTATCGGTATTGGGGCCAAAAAATGGCATAGGCGCAACACTAGTTTAAAATCCAGTTGTTTTTAGCTATTCTAAACATATAACTATTTAAACACTTTCAAACTAAGCCTAAGGTGCCCCTCCTGGTCACAGTTAGGAAAGTCTGGGAGAACTGCTCAAGAGGGAGTTTCAGCCTTTCACAAACAGTCACAGGATGTGTCTCACAGAGGGACTGTATCTTCTTCCAGACTGAATGATGAAGAACACAGTCTGCTGCTGCAGCACATCTGCATCAGACAGGTCCGCCCATCAATAAACAAACAGCAGATGGCTGATAAGCACAGCGTAAAGCTTAAGATATAACTTTAAACCTTTGAATGATGGGGTTACATTCTCCTTCAATCCGGATGTGGTTCAGAGATTCATGGCAGAGCACACCCAGCAGCTTCAGGGTTTGAAATTACAACTCAGCTCTTCGAGAAACAACAGTGGTTTGTCTAAACAGGGATTGAATTGACTGGTGACTAAATAATTTAGATGATTTCCAAAGTCTCACAATGTTACCCTCCATCAACAGCAATTAACACAAAGCAAGCTTACTTTGCTCAGAGAACAAAGTGTCTCCCATATTTGTAGAGTCCCTCAGGGATCTATTCTAGGGCCACTTTTGTTATGTATATGTAGCCTTTGGGTCTTCTGTTCATAAAATCTCTGATCTGCCCTCTCATGGAAGTCAAAGCCTGGATAGCCTGAAATATTCTCAATTTCAATAAGACTGAAAAAAATTATGCTTAGACCAAGTGTTAGTCACAGAACTTCTGGTTCTGATCTGGACAGCATGGCATCATTGGTTATGTTGGACATTGCTGAATTTCAAGGTTAGGTTTAACTTTATTCCTAATAAAGATGAACTATTCTGTTAAAACAGTCATTAATTTTATGCCATTAAAAACTTTAAGAGATGAAAAATCATCAGACTTTTTGAATTAACATGCATCTGAAACCATTTTTCATGCAAAGTAAGCAATATAAAAGAATTACAGCAATGATAAATCTTAGAATCAAAGCTCATAAGACTGAGGTCTCACCTCGTACTTCAGCCTTCGTGGATTTATGTTCTGCAGCTTCTCGTCCTCCTAAAAATGGAAATAAAACTTAAGGGCACCATAAAACAAACAGGCTGTTGTAAATCAGCTCTTTTTTAAATTTTTTATGTTTTTATTTTGTTTTGTTGGAATTAAGGAGAGGAAGGGAGCACGATCCAATAAAAAGTGGGACCAAATTAACCCCAGGAAAACCATCATCATCATCAGAGGGTTCATGCAGATTATGGGGCAGGAACAAGCGACGGTTGATGGATCCTGGTCTTACCTCATCTGTTAATCTAACAGAGCTACAGTCGCTAATATCCTCGTCGTCCTGCAGAGTTGAAGAGCTGAAGATCAGTTCTGCACACAAACATTATCTCTACACCTGCTAGATCTTTACTGCTAATAACGACAGTAAGGGAAATGATCTGTTCCCTCAATAATGGAAACCAGCTGCTTCTTGAAGCTTCAAACCAGAACTAAGGTTTTCAAGGTCCACAGGTAGAATAACAGAAGCAGATCTGAAATCACAGATTTTCTGCCAGGGTAAAACTGGAACTTACCCTGAGAGATTCACAGGACAGGGACAGATCCATGCTACTGCCGCCGTTCAGGAGGTTAATCTTGCGGAGCCGGCGCTGGACTTCCTCCTCAATGTAAGCGTTTATTCTGCTAGACAGGCAGAGTGTTAATGACTCGATTTTCTTGAATGCTCCAGAGGAGCAGAAGCAGCAGTGAAATAAAAAAAAACATCAGTGAGGAATGTTTATACTTAAGGGGGCCTAAAGCTAGAGAGGAGGGACTGAGCAGCACCAGGATCCAGAGCCCTACCTGTCATCAGACAGCGGCAGCAGTGGGTTCAGGCCCTGGATGTGGCCGACCGGAGAGCTGGTGAGGCCCGTCTTCTCGTCGGTACTGACCGACTGAGTCCGGCTGTGGTTCTCACCTTCGCTGATCCTCTGCCTCAGCTTCTGGATCTCACGCTCCACTCTGTGGGGGAAAAAAAACAAAAAACACCTTTTATCAATGGGGTCCATCCTAACAGGAGGACAGATTCATGACCAAGTAGAGGGTGGATTTATGTGAACAAGAACCGGGCTCTACCTCTGCTGGTCCAGCTCAGCCCCAGGTCTTATGGAACACCTTTGCTCCTCAGTGTCCGGATCCAGGGAGACACTGCGTCTCAGAGAAGAGTGCCTCCTTTCCAGCCGGGCCACCGCCTGCTCCATGGCCTCCCTCTGCTGCTTCTCCTTTGACTCTAGGATCTCCTTCTCTTTCCTCCGAACCTTCTCCTCCTGCCGGGCCACATTGGCCGTAAACTCATAGGTCTCCTGGAGCTGCTGCAGCTGCTGGGCACTGTGCCAGTGGAGGTGCAGCTTCTCCTCCTTGTCCTCCAGCTCCTTCTCCACCTGGAACAGCGTGTTGTCCAGTCCAGGTGGGCCGTCGCAATTCTCATCGTTTTCCACGGCGCTGCGCTCCAGCACCTCCACGGCCCTCTGTTTCTCCTCCGCCAATGCAGGGAGGAGGCTGACGGCCAGGTTGGCCAGCTGTCGCTCCTTGAAGTGCAGTCGGTGCTCTGCCTGCCGCAGGAGCTGCTCCTCCTGACAGACTGCTGTGGTTTCCTGAGCTCCTTTGTGTTGCACCTCCTTCAGCTGCTGCTGCTGCCGCTCCTTCAGTCCGTGGGCTAGGAGCAGCAGCGTGCTCTTCTCTGCCGCCACCTCTTTCTCCAGAAGGTCCCTCTGCCGTCGGAGCCCCTCCTCCAGATTTCCCAGCTCCTTCACCTGAGCCTCCTTAAAGGCGGTGTACTGCCTCTGGACGGAGCGCGCCTCTTTGCTGGCGTCCTCCACGTCCGTCCGCTCAGCCGCCTCTTTGGCTCGCAGGAGCGCCTCTCTGATCTCAGCCAGCCCACGTCTCTCCTCCTCTAGGCGCCGGACATCCTCCATGGTCAGCAGGGCGGCGGCTGCCTCCTGTTTCTCCCTCAGCTGCTCCTCCAGCCTCCCAACAAGACTCAGCTGCTCCCGCTCCTGCTCCTCCAGCCGCCGCCGCTCCATCTCCAGGCGGATCTGTTGCTCCTCGCGCTCCCTCTTCAGTCGCTCCAGCTCACGATAGATCTCAGTCTGCTCTGCAGCCTCCTGCTGCAGACGCTTCACCTCCTGTTCCTCCTCTTCCTCCTCCTGCTGCAGCTTCTGAAGTTTTCTGCGCTGCAGCTCCACTTCCTGGATTTCAGAACGCCTCTCCTCCTCAAAGCGCTCTTTTTCAGCCAAGAAGTCTCGGAGACGGCTCTCGATGTCCTGGCTACGGCGACGAAGGGTCTCCTCCTGACGGAGGATCCTTTGCTGCACCTCCTCAGATTCTTTGCGCTGACTCTCCACCTCCTGCTGTAGGCGCTCCAGCTCCGCCTTTTCACTTAGCTGCTTCGCCTCCATCTCTTTGATTAGCCTCCTGCAGAAAAACAAACCCGTAAAGCAAATCCCCTTTTGGCGCTCATAAAGAACCAATCGACCGTCGATAATCTGATGCAATTCCTCAAAAACCTGTTTACCTTTTCATTTCCAGTTTCTCCAGCTCTTCCCTCTGCTGCCGTTCAAACTCCAACCTGAGGAAACAAACACAGGTAACTTCCTGCACCATTACCCAAAAACTGACGGACACTCAGGGGACAAAAATGAGCTGAGTGAGTGGAAGCAGCAAAGAAAAAAGAAAACAAGCTTGACGGGAAACTCCAGGCATGGACACAGGCTCTAGTGTAGGACGTCACAGAGAGGACAAAAGCGGCAAACTGATGTGACTAAATGAAATAAGACAGTGAGGGTGAGGTGGACGAGTCGACAGACGCCTTTGGGTCAGGACGGGACAGTTAGACAAGAAGTGGACGACTGAGTCTACCTGAGGAAGACGGGGCCCTTCTGAGTGAAGAGACTGTCAACAGGACAGGGGGGGACAAAGTTAATTCCTCATCCGTAAGCTGGGTGTTTATTTAGATCAGCTCAGGATAAAAAGGTGGTTATAAATTAGATAAATGTGACACAAAAAAAACTTCCTGAATTTTTCTCAGTTGCTTTACATTTCAATTTCATTTTAATCTCGACTAAATGTTCTCATTCTTTAGCCAAAAATAAATCCCCAAGAATATACACATAGAAAAGGTATTTTAATTGATGAACAAAATAAACCCTTTCATCTAAAATATTTAAATAAAACAGTAAGATAGATACAAATTTAATTTAAGAACCTCAGAAATGCACGAAGACTTGCATAATTCTGAAAAACCAAAAAAACTAAACTAAAAATGTAAAATAAAATGGGTTTTTCTTTTACTCATTGCATAATTTTCAGATTTAATCTGAATTCTCAAAGTCCTTCCTATTTTCTTCTCTAATAAAAGATAAAATCTTAAAAATATGTCAAACATTTTGAAAATTACAAACAGGATTAAAATAACTTTAAGGTGAAAGAATTTGATCATCTGATTTAAGGTTTGAGTTGATAAAAAAACAACAAAAAAGTTGAATAAATCAGTTTTTAAGCTGCCCTGTTTTTTTTTTCTTTTTTTCCCCCTTTCCCTCACCACAACTTTCCTCATTCATATCTTTACTTGCTTCCTGCAAAACTACAGGCCCATCTCAAACCTCCCCTTAAATGCGTTCTTAACAATGACCGTTTGCTTTGATGTCTTACAGTTAGGTTTCCGTGCCAACCACAGTACAGAGACTGACCCGATTAGGGATGGGGATCGTTAACATTTATTGATATCGATACCTTTATCGATACTCCTTATCGATCCGAGTCTTTATCGATACCACTATCGATACTTTTCTGTTATTTGGTGGAAAGACGATGCAACAATATTTTTTAGCAGAACTGGTATTGCTTTTATTGCTTAACAAGTGAGCTCAACAAAAACGTTTCTAGCCTTCAATAAACATGGCTAATGTAATAGGCCACTTCGAAATGACATAAAACTAACTAGAATATATTTTCACAATTGTTGGTTAATTTATTGTCTACTGTCACTTTTCATCATGTTTTTAGTGATTAGGAAAATATTTAACAAATAAATAATTGTATTTTAAATTAAATGTAATTTTTAATAAATGTTGGCATCAGTAGTTTAATTATACGGTATATTCTAAAATAATTAGAGCAATATACAACTGTATTACTCATGTTTCTCGCTAAAAACTCAATTTCCCTTTTCTTTACGTTACACTTGAACACATCATGATAACCTAATTGTCGTTTTACTGAGCCAATCTGAACACATCATCATGCAGCACGTCTGAAACTTTATTTACTTTTCAAGCTAACTAGCTTGTATGCTTCCGATTACAACACGAATTTCACAATTACTATTTTTTTACTGACCGGTCAAGCTACAAAGTCTGTGTGCGCGCTTACCAGTGGTACTCTGAGTGGATGATGAAGACGGGCCCCACTGTGGTGCGGCGGCAGCAGCAGGAGGAGTCTTTTCTGTTCAGCCATCCTCGAGTCGCGAGCAAAGTTAAGTGCCAGACTTCACTTGTTTTACTTTTAATATCTGTTTGCTTACAATTTCATTCCAAAATATTGGTGGTCATGCTGCAGTGATTGGATTGATTTGATTTAAATGCTGTGACGCGACTCGAGGGACACACAATTATGTTACAGGACCTCCGGGAGAAAAAAAAAAAAAAACGACCAGACTCGATAGTGGTATCGATAAGCCCAAACGTTATTGATTTTCGGGTTTTGAAAAAAGTGGAACCGGGTCCTTGATGGAACCGGGTTTCGATCCCCATCCCTAGACCCGATTAAGGTGTTTTGTGACATCCGTATAAATTCAGACCATGGAAGAACCACAGTGCAGATATTATTTGACCTCAATGAAGCATTTGATACTGTTGATCACTTGATTTGACTACAGTGCCAGGAAAACTTGGTCGGCCTTTCTGATACCGCTCTGGTCTGGTTTAAATCCTACCTGAAGGGTAGGGACTTCTATGTGTCAGTATGGAACTTCAGAGACCAGAAAAACCACACGTAGAGTTCCTAAAGGCTCCATTCTGGGGTCCCTTCTATTGAATATCTACATTATCCCCTAAACTCAGATTATAGCAAAAAAGAACAGTTACCATAAATATGCAGACGATAACCAGCTTTACATGAAAATGTCACCAGGTGACTATGAGCCCATTGGCTAGATGCTTATAACAGATCAATAAGTGGATGCAACATAATGTTTTTTCCAACTAAATAAAAACAAAACTGAGGTAATAATCTTCAAACCAATCAAGGAGAGATCCAGCTTTACCTCACCGCTTCAGCTAGTACAGCTAGAAACCACTGATTATGGCCAAAATCTTGGTGTCATGATGGACTCAGTAACTCCCTTTACGTGCCTTTGAAGGTTCAGGTCTGAGTCAGCCTGTTATAACATGAAGATCATTTGCAGGATTAAATGACTAATGCATAAGCAGGAGCTAGAAAAACTTCTCTCTAGAACTTAGAAAGTAGAGAACATTCTAAGTTCAGCCCAGTTCTGAAGTCCTTGCATTGGCTCCCTTTTATTTAGAGAAAAAAACCTTTAAATCCTTCTGTTAGTAAATAAATCACTGAATGGATCAGCACCAAAATACATACAGATTTGTATAGACTGTAAAAGTGCTGAAAGCCTGAGTTCTTTTAAGTCAAAGTTAAGACCCTACTTGTTTAGAGCTGCTTTCGACTCTTTTCTGAGTTTAAATGTTAACTGATATATTACTAGTTTAAGGTTGTGGTCAAAATGTTTTACTACCTGCTTTTATCTTTATTTGCAATAGTTCTGCTCCTATTTTTCTTCTATTATATTATTTAATTTGTGTAAAGCACTTTGAATTGTCCTTGTACTGAACTGTACTATACAAATTAACTTGCCTTGCAGACTTTCAGCATTTGGGCCATTTTAATGTTCTTCCAGAACTTTACTTCAACCGTAGCTAGCCTAAATTATTCCCATAGAGAAACTCACACAGTTTTTTAGGTTTCCAGCTCAGCTCTCTTAGGCCATCTTGGGTTGTTTCTAAAACCAGACACACATTTGGTCCCAATTCCAAAAGAATTAGTGTGTTTCTTTAAGGTTCTGATTCCCCGGCCCTCTACCAGAGACTTTAACAAACCATGAACAACTAAAATCAGAAAAATAAGCCCTTATTTACACTACCCTTTTGAAATCGTGTCAAGATCTAAGCGAAATAACTGTTACCTGTAAATGGCACACATATCTGAACCGGACTGCGACAGACCCAACCGAACCACGTACTAGTTCATCAGTAGAGCTAGGCTTGGTCCAGTTCTGGCTCAGTTCTTAGATAACAAAGAGGGCATGAGAAGAGCACGTCATCTCTTAACAGCCTCCCTAATCATAACATTTTTGACATTCATGAAAATACAAGCTTCCGTACCGATCCACACAACTTCCAGTGATGATTCTGCGTTGCGATGAACCTCAACTCCAGTTGTATTTTCCTGCGTCTGTAGCCCTGATTTGTTAGATCCTTTGTCGTATCCACTTCCCAAAAGCAGACTCCATCAGGTATATTCACCAAAGCCTGCCTTCTTCTCCCGACTCTCCACAAACTTCCTGAATGTTAAGGAACCGAGCTTGGCACGGTTAACTGATCCAAGCTCGGCACGGACCGGTTTTTTAGAGGGTAGTGTAAACGGGGCTCTAGTTTCTCAGGAGACTGCATTATTACATCCCATCAATAAAAATATAAACAAACAAGTATTACGACCCTACTGAACTTTATGTCCATGTTCAGTATCTGCCTTCTACCTAGTCTGGCCTTCTGCCTGAATCCTACCATCAATGCATTTTAGCATGGAGGAGGTCAACCTTTGCTTCTGCTGAGAGGTCAGGGAAGCCCTGGTGCCTTTTATAGCCTTCAGCTTGTCTGCCTTTTTAATTCAAGACTCGTTCTCTTTATACCCGGAAGATTCAGCTGGACCAGTTTGCAGTGGTTACTATAGTGATTTAAGGCATTGCTGGTTCCACTGGCAATGTGAGCTGGTACCAAGTCCTGCTGGAAAATTAGATAATCTACTGATGTGGGTGAGAAATCATAACAGCCTCTCCTGATGGCACTGTAGTCACGACTGACTGTAGAAATTTAACACTAGACTCAAAGAGAAGTTGATTTTCTTCCTCCAGACCTTTAACCTAAACCTTTAATCTTAAAAAAATTATCTTTGCAAAAGAAATTAAAGGACTTTGGAAAGATGAGCAAGAGTCTCACATAAGATGCTTCAAATATTCTCTGAAGTTCAGGTTTGGCTTCACACTGGCCAAGTCAGAGCTCACCATCATAGTGGATGATGGATCGTAACAGATAAAAACCTATTGGTCTGATTTAATCCTCCAGTTTTGTTTTAACAATATATATATAATTTAGGGTTATATTAGCTGTAAAAAATATTTTAAAAATCAATAGAGGATAAAAACAATCTGCAATGAGCCTCTCTGGTTGAATTGAATCTATAGAATATAAATTATTTTGATTCAAATTACAGAATTAAAAACGTATTTCTATTGTTATTCTTATTTAATAGGCCGATTCTGTTCCTCCTGATTTCTTTAAAGTTTCCATCAGGGAAACTTGATGCCTCAGCTTAGTGAACTTTTGTCAGCTGATGAGCCAATAAATCTGATGTTGAATTAAAGGCAGCAGGTCGTTTCAGTGAACCACGCCCCCACCTGTCAGTCAGGTGTGTCTCATTTAGCCAACCAGATAAATGAACCACAGCTAAATCTGCTGAGGCCTGAGGTGGAGGAGGGTCTATGTTGGGATGCAGCAGGATGAAGTGCTGAGGGACACTGACTCACCCCGGGTTGTAGAGCATCACAGTGGAGAGGTTCTCACAGGATTTGGAGAGATCCGTCATGGACAGGCTGAACGATGACAGGAGGCCGCTCTAAGGAGACACCAGAGTCACTACATTGCTCCGACTGAAAGCAAATCAAAGAACTCTGGACTCCCCTGCACTCACCTTCCGTTTCTCCCTTAGTTTGGCTGCTTCCTTCGGATGGTTGAAACGAAACATGTTGGTCCGGCCCAGCAGGATAACGGCTCCTAAACCACCAACAGAAGGTAAAACAAACGAAAACATCCAGATCCATCCGTTTAGAACTATACACCAAATCAGCAGCTTGAGATGCATGGAGACCTGAAAAAACCCAGAAGTATCACTTTAAAGGTGGTGCCTCACCTTGGTTGAGCTGCGACGGTGCTGTCACTTGAACCCCGTTAACAGAACACTGAGCTCCTCCGAGCGGCACCAGGGTAACCGTCCCGCTCTGGTTCTCAAACACACAGTGTGTGCTCTCCAGGTCCAGACCGTGCAGAACTGCAGGAGGAGAACAGAATATCTACAAAACAGAACTTGTACTGGACTTGGATTAATCAGGCAACAGGAGGGGGACTTACTGATGTCCTGCTCGGTGGATGCATCCTCTCGGCCCACGTATGTACGTCCCTCCTGAGGTCAAAACATAGAGACATGTCCTGAACAACCCAAACACCTCATACCTGATTGGGGAAATTCCTTCAAACTCATTTCAGATTTGAAACACTTTGTCTGGCATCACCTTAAGGTGATACAGGATGATGCCGGTGCTGAGAAGGTCGTCATCGATGCCGATGAGGTGTGGCAGCTCAGAGTCCAACACCACTCCGATTCCTTCTTTCCTGAGAGCCAGAGTTTCCTCCTGCAGCATCACAAACATTCACAAAAAGTTCTTAAATATTTAAAACTGAACCTGGTACATAATCCAGTCCAACAAATCGGAGTCTCACCTTTAGGATGTTCTGAGTCTCATTCCATTTGTTGGTCCATTCTTTTGTAAGCTCCAGAACCTGCGAACAAAAACCACCCAGAGTTTCAACTTGCAGTAGATTTAACGCTCTGGGATTGAAGTAACGACAACGGACCGTCAGTGTTGCAGAAATTTAAAACATAAAGAGCAGAAAGGAATTAAAAATGGAAAAACTGAAGGAAAACATAAAAACTTATTAATAAAAAATTATTTTCTACATGTTTAGTTTAAGGTTTGCCTTTACCCCAATTTTTTAAAACCCATACTTTTCGGATGAAAGTTCTTGCAGTGGCACACCTGTTTAATCAGCCTTTCATGTGAGGACAGCAGGAACTGTGCGACTTACCCTGGCCTCATTCTGGTGCAGCTTCTCCTCCATACTCAGAGCCGTGGGTGAATCCAGCAGAGCAATCTGAGGGTTCAAACACAAACGTGTTAAACTAGTACAAATTAACACACCTATTTGACCTCATTTTGTTTTTATAATCTCTGCCTCTAAAGAGCGAGTTTTACGATGCTGATGTTAATGTTAAGTGGATCCGTTTTCCTATTTACTTTGCTACTCAGTGTTTGGTATAAAAAAACGACTAATATATCAAAACTTATTGATATTTTGATATCTTTACACTAGTGCTTTATTTAACTGAATGAAACCCTTTCATGATGCTGGATGGAAAAAGTAGCTGTAAGTTTTCCAGAGGGCACTTCTCCTGCCTCCAGAACGCCTGAAGAACTGCTGAAAACATGTAACAGGAAGGTCAGCACCACACAGACGAAAATGGGATGAATTCTGAGATAAATCAGAAATATTAACAGGATGTTTTACCCCCCGGCTGTAGGGGAAGACAAAACAATAAATGGGTGATTCTAGACAGGGGCCAACAGGGGCCAGTGGCCCTGTAGAGCTGGTCTTGCTCCCTGTTCTGAAGACATGATTGCATATCAGTTTTGTTTTGTAACACTGACAACGATCTGGCACTCTGGAAAAAATATTGTGGAGAACCTCAGAGTTCAGTGCTGGGGCCATATACACATACATACATATATATATATATATATATATATATATATCCCCTGTTATTCAGATGATATCCAACTAAACCAGTTATTTGGAGTTAAATCTGACTTTCCACCTGGTTAGTTGGCATCTTTGCATTGTGAATTACCTGGTTACCCTGAACCAGCAGAGCCTTCAGACGTGCGATTTCAGATCGCAGTTCTCTGATCAGCCTGACGTTGGAGTCCTCGTTGATGGTAGGTTTGTTGATGATGTTCTTAGCTCGGTTGGCGTAACGCAGAGTGCTGAGCGTCTCACCGTAGTTCACGTCAGCAGGGGAGACGGCTGTGATGACAAGGCGATCAGATTTTTTTTCTAACATGGTCAGGGGAGTTTGGGATGGTCAGAGGGGGGTTTTCTGAGCTCACTTGCGATCATGATGGTCTTGGAGTTTCCACCCAGGCTGTCCTTCAGGAGCCACGTCAGCACAGAGTCTCTGTAAGGGACGAAGACGGACTTCCTCTTCAGATTGGTGTTTGCACTCTCCTGCGTCATATCAGCTGATTGGAACCAAAGACAGAAAAGCAAGTCAGAAACGGACCATGATATTCACCACAATCAGCAGCATTAAAGACGCTCATGTTTCTGACCCAGAGCAGAGATGACGTTTCCAAGTGTGACTAATGACTTATTGATGTTCCCGCCTTCCTTCAATCGGACGCCAGTGGCTCCGGTGGCATCGGCTCGTTCGCTGCCTGCCAGATCGACCAGATGAATCTTACTGACCGTTTCACTTGGCATCTCGGCATCAAACTTGGCCTAAAAGGAGACATTTACAAAACTTTTTAAATCAGCAAATTTTTAAACAACCAAAACAGGAAGAATATAATTCTTACTCTTTGTTTCATCAACCAGAATCTTAAAGAACAGAATCCATTTATCAGGCTCTGCATGGAAGCCTGACATTTGCTCCTTTCACTGACCTGTGTGAAGTTGATGGTGAAGATGGCGTGTGAGCGGCTGCTGACGTCATTCATGCCTGTACTGGCGGTCGTTCGGTTGATGTTTCCTGCCTCCATCAGCTCCTCCACATCACTGTAGTTCTGCACCAGGTGTTTGGACAGATCTGAGGTCAGACCAGAGCGACGAAAGATGTTAGAAACAAAAATTAAATAAATAAAAAATAGAAGAGAAAAAATAATCTTTTTATAAATCAAATCACCACTATGAGGAAACTGGATTTACCTTCCACATAGGGCCCGTCTTTGGGGTGCTCCCGTACTCTCAGGTTGTAGGTGTGGGTAGACTTCCTCCTCAGCAGGTCTCTCACCCTCTCATTGTAGATCTCCAGGTAGCTGAAGGATCGGACAAACAGAAGTTCAGGGCATCAGGCCTCACTGGATCGGAGTAAACTCCGGGTCACGTACAACTTTTTAATCTCGATCCGATTTTTTTTCCATGACACATTGACTGCGTATACAGAGGGTCCGACCTGGTAAGGTGAGCAGATCTGTCTCTGTCCCACACAAATTAAAACTATTTTCCACATTTGACCTGGACAGATTGTATAGGCCTATATTAAAAATATAATGGGAACCATGTTTAAAGAAAAGTAAAAACACAGCAATAAATACTGTGGGACAGCTTATATGCAGGCTGTGGCAGTGAGAGGTGATTCTCAGGGAAAGATCTGTGAAGTTGATCACAGTTTTCATTTTCCTTTTTTAATAAAGAGTAAACGCTGAAGAGCTACGCTAACCTGCTCTGTCTGCTCATTATTTGGAGTTTTTTAGGCTCAAAGAGGATCACTATTTTACTATATTGGTTTTCTGTCCTCCTGAAGTTTTGATTGTTGTTTTTTTCTTTCCTGTACCATCCCTAATATTTTTTTGTGAGGCTCCAAGGGAATCACTACTTTATCTTCTTTCTGTCCTCCTGAACTCTTATCGTGGGTAAAGTATATTTTTTATGTTTCACGCATTGTTTTTGCATGAGTCTGCCCCCCTTACTATATACGCCAAAACTGATTATTTCCCTGTGTGATTAACAGATTTTATTTAGCATTTTCCCCCAAACCAGACATGTTTTTAATTTGTAACCGTGTCTCTCTTCCTGTCAGACCCATAAGATTGCAGCCAAATTGTTCCTTAGCTCAACTAAAATAGACCTTTAGTCTATCTCAGTAAGTCTACCCAAGTCCTCTTGCAGGAAATTGTGTTGGGTGTGATCATCCCCATTGACTGCTAACGAGTGTTAAACTCCACAACCTCGTTCGACACAATCTTGTTGGTTCAGACACAAAATTGGATTCAGTGTGTTCAAGGCTGAACTGAGGGGAAACTGGACGTTTATTCATTAGAATTGATCAGGTTCTGATTCCGCCGTCTTTAGTGAATGAGACAAAGTAAAAAAGCTCAGTAGTCGCCATGATGAGGCCATGTTTTCTGGATCCCACAGCTCCACTTCTGAGAAAAACACAGACAAGAACTGAAGCTGCTAGCAGTCACTGAGTGAAAAATATAATTCATCAGAACAATGATTGACCAGCAAATGTCGGACTTTTGTCCATGTGTGCAGTCTTTAGTAGCATTGGTTAGATTGAGACTTCACTTTCAGTTTTGCAGATAAAAAAAAAAGAGAGAGAATGAATGTGTGGGACTAAAAACCACATCCAAACAATTAATGGAGCTTATGGATCACATCTGTGATGAAATCTATATATTTTTTTAAATCACCAGAGACTTAACAGTTCTAACATAAAAAAAGAAAGAAAAAAAGCCTCACCCTACAGGCTTTGTCCATTTAAGGATTCTTTTATTTTCTTATAAATCCTTAGATGGCCTCGTCCCACCCTGCCTCTATGAGCTTTTATAATGACACCATCCCACACTGCCAGCACACTGGGAGCTCCTTTTATAGCTTAAACCTTTTCTAAGGTGTCTGCTTTGTGTTTCATTGCTTACATATGATAGATGTTATATTGTATATAAAGTTGGCTTTGGCGATTCATTCACTGAGTCAGATATCCATGGACAGTTACTCTGCAGCGGGCAGACTTTAGAGGTGAGCTCACCTGACTTCTGTTCGGAATGAAGCTTCGTCCCATCGAGTCGTATCCGAGATTCGAGTGAACAAACCCTCACAGATCCTCGGGATGAGGCCTGCATCTCCCTGAAACAGAAGGGAAAACTCATCAGCCATTAATCGGGATCAGCAGGTAACTTCCTGTGATAGAAACTTCCCCCTCATCTCCTTTTTTAAAATCCTCCCACAATAATTTGGCCATGATGCTGATAAATATCTTTTTTTTGTTTTGTCCATCATCATTTCTACCTTCTATATTATTTGGATTCTGCAAATGAACTACCATTCAGGTTCTGCTGAATGTTCCTTTCTGCTAAAGTGGAGTTTTCCTTTCCTTTCCTGTCGCTGCATGCAAAGTGAGTGACAAGACACCATCTGCTCATCCATGCATGGATGATACTGACTGTATGGCATCAGGCCTGTTCTGTGCTGCTGTTATAGCAGTAGCTTAGCTACCACTGAGAGGAAGAGCTCACTGGATGAGCCCATCAGGAAGGACCGCTCTGTTCCAAGATGCTTCCTGGATCCTGGCAGGTGGAGTGAAACAACAACTAAAGCAAAAACAAAAACATGCATAAAGCTGTCCCAAAGCTGGGGAGCTCCTTCAGGAGAAGAACCTTGGGGCATCATAGAAGCATTGCCTTAGATCCTCCCTCTCAGCAGCAGGTAGACTTAATAACCACTCTGACTGGAATAAAATGACTATCCATTTCTGATTTTTGTAAATTGCTTTGAGACTATATTAGTTGTGAATGAGTTTTCCAGAAACAGAGTTCCTGCTGTTTGACATCAACACATCCAAAGTTGATGACACTGTTCCATTTTCAGGGAGCTGAGTCTCTTGAAGAAAATGCTGAACCTATGTTGAACCCCAGGTCAGGTTTCCAGATTTAACCTCAGCTCATGTAAGAGCAACTCCTCCAAAATAACAACCTGGTTTGATCAAATCAGAGGCACATGGCTGCTAGAGCCTCTAAATGAAAGTTTCCTTCAGAAATGATGGATAACCTTTATCTTTTATTGTAGTTTTATCAACAGCAAGATTATTCTTGTTTGTTTTTAGATTAGTAAATGGACTCATTCCAATCTGATTAAATTATCTCCCCTGCTGTCTGTTTGCAGAGAGGAGAGCTCTTCAGTAAACAACCGAAGCTTGTTTACTCCTGCTTATCAGAGTAAACAACAACATGTTCACTGAGGGTTCACTGAAGGACAGCCTGAGCAGAGAGCTGATTAGGCTGAAGGAAACATGAGGAAGCGCCACATGCAGTCAATCATCTCAGTTATTCAAACATTAAGATTAGGACATACTGAGACCTTTGACTCATCAAACAATCCAAAGAATGAATTTGGTCCATTGAACTACAAAAACATGTGGGTAAATCCCAGAAGGCTTAAAGCCATGTAAACCAGAGCCTAATAAGCTCCTGAACAAATGAAATGGACCATAAACAAGTTGATGGTTTATTGGCTTTTAATGTAGATCCACAAACTGAGCTTCCAGAAGGTCTTATCTCACTAATTGAGTGCTGTGTGCGTAAATATTAAAAGCTTCAAAGAACAAATGTCTCCTTAGTTTGTTTTTAAGAGGCTCAGTGACGGCATGAAGGACCAAAGAACACTTTACTGCAAAAAGAAATCAAATCTAAATAATTAATTTTTTTCTTAAAATAAGTGCATTTTTTCTTGAATTGAGAAGGTAAGTGAGACCCTTTGCCAATGGAACAAGACGATTTATACTTAAAATAAGAAAACACAACTGCATTAACTTATTTCATCACATATTATCTAATTGTCTTATTTAAATAGTAAAATACTCAATCCGTAAAATACTCAATCAGTAAATATACTTGATTTAAGAAATTTGTACTTATTTCTACGTCATTTTTGCAGTGTGAGTGAATGTTTTCAAGTGTATTTCCTCTAGTTTTATGAAGATAAGTGACACAATTTGCTGGTAGAAAAAACGATTTACGTTTAAAGTAAGAAAAAACTAAATTATCTAATTTCAGGAGAATAATATCTAATAATCTTATTTTAAGGCCAAAGATACAGATTCCATCTCATTTATCTGTTCAAATTAAGGGCCAATAAGACAAATACGGCAAATAAGCTTTCGCAGTGTTATTCCTGAGCCTGGGTGCCATCACCCTGATCTACCGTAATAAAAAACGGCACTCAATCATGAAAGTACAGCTGGTAGACTCTCTAAGCATTAGAGCTGGGATTTGGACAATTGGGGGGAAGACGATAGAGATTCAAGGTTCTCCATGTGGATCCATGAGAAGTGTAGATTTAAATCGGTTCAAGGTGTCATTTCTGAACAACTGAATGGAAACCTGTCCTTGGTTTGTTAATCTGTCCCTATTGTAAACTCTAATGAGATGATATTTGTGCTTTCAAAATAAACTGAACTAAATTAATATTCTGCAACGCAAAGGTCTGAATTAGATCCAAATAGTCCAGAGCAAATGAAAGGAACCAACCTGCTGTGAACTACAGTGTTAATCCATCACTATGGACTGGAGGTAACCTGCAGCCTCACACAGGCCAGACTCACACAGGAAGATTGTTTTATGCTCAGAAAAGACAAGGTAGTTTAGTCTCATTGATGAGAGGGACGTTTTTGAGGAGCCAAAATGAACTAAAAAGCTGTGGGTTGTTTGGCTACCTTTGTTTCTGATCTACCGCAGAAGGTGGATGGAACAAGAGAGGAGGAATGCAGAAGGATGTTTGAAACCTGGACACAGTGGATGTTCCAGCAGGATAAAGACTCCAAACAAGCTACCATCCACGCTGCTTTTGGCAGTTTTCTAATGACACTGCCACTTGTGGCCAAAACATTGACCTGCAGCACTCTTTAGCTCATTCTCGTAGTTCATGCTCCAGGTTTTTTTGTTTTGTTTTGTTACCTTACCTAGAGATGCCATTGGTGTCTGTGCTGAGCTGGATGCTGGTCACATCTGAGTATCCACAAAATCCATCTTGAATATAATGTTTCTACTGTTTGCTAGGTTGGACCCATTTAAAGGAATAGTACACCCAAAACATGATAAGCCTTCATTTTCTACTCACCCCCATGCTGAACAACACTCTGGAGTACTTTTTTGATATCTCAAATGCATCTGGAGATCTGAGAGACTTCTTGCTGTCTGCTGACATTCAAATAATGGAGGTGCCCAGCGCCCGAGGCAGAAAGGTCCATAAAAGTCCACAAAAAACGTGTCAACATTCCTCCATACTGCTCGTCCAATGTATTCCAAGTGTCCTGAGTGGGTAGCATCCAGAATTTACTCGAAACGAAGTAATTTAGAATGTTTTTAGAGCATAAACAGTAGTGTATAGGATTTCCTGAAAGCGCGCACCTGCGCGTTCATGAAGCTACGGAAGCCGGCAGACCAAACCAGATGAAAGTGCGCATTCAGCGTCTGCTCTGCCAATAATGCAAGCGTAGAAGAAGAAATGTGCTGTTTACCTGTGCAAAGAAAGTAACAACGAAAGAAAAATGTCTGAGGACTTCAGTGTTGAGGAAGAGCATGAGTTCTTTGCTGAGCTGAATGCGCACTTTCGTCTGGGTTGGTCTGCCGCGGTTTCCGTAGCGCCGTGAACGCGCTTTTAGGAAATCCTATACACTACTGTTTATGCTCTAAAAACATTCTAAATGGCTTCGTTTCGAGTAAATTCTGGATGCTACCCACTCAGGACACTTGGAATACATTGGACGAGCAGTATGGAGGAATATTGAAACGTTTTTTGTGGACTTTTATGGACCTTTCTGCCTCGGGCGCCATGGACCTCCATTATTTGAATGTCACCAGACAGCAAGAAGCCTCCCAGATCTCCAGATGCATTTGAGATATCAAAAAAGTACTCCAGAGTGTTGTTCAGCATGGGGGTGAGTAGAAAATGAAGGCTAATCATGTTTTGGGTGTACTATTCCTTTAACATGGACATGCTAGAAATCATATCCAAACAGTGAGGAAACTTCAAACCCACAGAACCTTCAGGGAAAATAGTCTACAGGCTTATAGATGCAGTGGCGCTGAACTACTGCGGAGTCAGTCTGCTAATCAATCAATGTTGTAGTCATAAAGGATTCTATTTTCTAAGAGACATTTTGCCAAATATAAAAGTCTATAGAGATATTTGAGAAGTTTAAAGGAGATTTAGTGTTTCAACACTTGGTCCTTCTCCTGGTAGAAAAACAAACTGATGACACAGAGATTTCTGTAAATAACAAACTCTTCCTCTCTGCTCTTATCTTTATCTGAAAACATGCTTGGTCCCTCAAACTCGAGCACTTCATCGAACAGACAGATCAATCATCTACAGATCAATCATTTTAACTCTCTGTCCAGCCACAAAGGCTCAACACTGCAGCCTTTAATGGACAACAGCATCTAGAAATATTCCATCATCTTACTGGAACTCCCATCATGGTGTAGGACTTCCCAGAGCCGGTCTGACCGTAGGCAAACACGCAAGCATTGTAGCCCTCGAAGGCCGCCTTCAGGACGTCAGAGCCCAAATCTCTGAAAACCTGAAGAAAAGGAAGCCAGATGTTCTTAAGAGTCATAGTTAAACCAAAGAGCGTATTAAACAAACACTACAAAGGGAAAATAAGCAGCTCTCACCTTTTCCTGAGAGACGAACAAGGAGTTCCTACAGTCCATCGAGTCATAGGAAAAGTCGTAGGTGAAGGTCTTGGTCCGCTCCCTCATCGAGTCTCCCAACACTCCATCTGGGATCTTCACATAAAATATACACGTTTTAAAAGTTCAAAACAAGCGAGTAGATTAGAACCATCTCAGAAACAAACAAACCTTCAGGTTGGTGATGCTGGTCTTGGTTCCTTCCATCTTGATGATGCATTGGGCAGTCAGGTCCAACTCCCTGGATCAGAAAGATCAGATAATCAGCTGGATTTCCAAGATGCACATCTAAGACATTTCTTTAGCGTCCAATCAAAACATTAATATCCAGCAAGTTTAGTCAACATTTATTGTCTGAACGGGGTAAGAGCTGCATGATGTAAGGAAATAATATTGGTGACTTGTGACAAAAAAAATCTTTAAACAATGTAAAGATCATTCTGCTTCAAGTTGGTTCTAGACAGTATTTGCTGCTTAGCTTCAGCACCGCTTTAGCCTCTGAATCTTTCCATGCAGCTTTAAACAAAACCACTTGAATTATCAACTACCATCTGGGGTAGGGCATCGGGAATCGATAAACCAGAACCAGTTCTAACATTTCAATTGAATTAGTTTACATTTTTTTATCTTTGATTCCTGGGGTTAAGGTTAGGGTTGCCTACAGATGCGCAGTCCACTGCACTGAAATAGAAGCTGCCTTATATCAGCGAAGAAGAATCTGCAGCAGTGTGTGCATAGCCATGTGTTTGTGATGCAGCAGTCGAAGGTGTGGCTTAAAGCTAGGTAAAGGACTAGTAGACTAATATATAATGCAAAGACAAAATGCAAATAATAACGCAAAGAAAAGCGCACAACCAACATAATCACTGTCTGAATCTGGATGGAGCCTAACTTTTGAGCCACTCCACCCGTGTTGTGCCAAGATAGGTTCCCTGAAGGAATTTGTTCCTCCTTTTAATTCATTGCGCAGCTTCTGCAGGAAGAGCAGAGCCTTTTTTATAGTTTCTTCCTCTTACCGTTAACAGATACCCGCCTTGTTCCTTAGACTTAGATTTTATTTTGTCATTTTGTATACACAAGTGTAAACTAAAAGACATTTTGTTAAGTACAGCTCTCTAGACTATTTCATTTTTTAAAGTGCAGGTAAGTGCAGGTTTTCTATGCACTCTGTACAGAATGAAAGGCACTTTAACATAAATCTAACAAACTTATTAATAATTTTAAGTCCATCCGTTGTTTATTTTAGTTCTTTGGCATCTGTTTCATATGATGAAGCCCATTAACTGAATGGCTGAGTTTGAAATGTAATTAGGGCTGAAACATCATTAATCAATTAATCATTAACTAGAGTATAGAGACTCTGCCTTTAACCAAGAGAGCAACCCTTTACCAAGGTTGCACAAAAGTTAAAAAACAAAAAAACAACATAGTAGTTAAGTTAAAGAAAAACATTTTCTTCCAGAACACGAGTGGCAATGTTTGAGTTTCACCTTGTTTAATTTCCAAAAAAGTCTTCTCTAAATAATCTTTTCCCATCCATTTATTAAGCAAAAAAAAAAAACAAACAAACAAAAAAAACAAACAAACGGATTAATCGATTTGCAAAATAATCATTAGCACCAGCCCTGAATGTAATCGTTCCTCTGTCCATTAAATGTAAAACATCACGTCTTTCACGTCTAGTTGAGTGGAGGTGAGTTGTTATAAATGACATTGAAGATATAAACTCTGTCAGGATGACTTCCTACTGCGCTGTGAAAAGAAAATTCACAGGATTTATATCAGAGCTAAAGGGTTGGATATTTACACACTGGTTGAAAAATAACTGTGACAAGTTATAGAAGGTTTTACACTAAGAAAGATATTCAAGGAATTAGATTTAATTTACAAATTCAGCCAATTTCATTCAGACAGAAGAAGGGAGGCTAGCTCATTTATAACATGTACATTTTTATGATTCTTACTCTTAAAAAATTGGAATTAAGAATCAATAGAAATCCGAATCAAAACAAGAAACCAAAAATTAAAAATGATGTGCAACCCTACTAACATTAAAACAGAGAGTAAACATTACAACTACTGTACACCAGCTAACTGCTCCTCATTAGCATGATGGCAGGACCAGGAAGGGATTTTGATCTAATGAATCTGTCAAGTTAGAAATACCTTTAGAGACTAAAGCCTGGTCTGCAGGAGCTCCTCTGGGATAAAACATTTAAGAATAGATCAAAACTATTACGTGAATGAAAGACAAAGTGTTTCAGTCCAGAATCGAATCAAAGCAAAACACAAAAAGACAGCCATGCCCAAGATATAGAGAAAGGATTAAAATTCCCCACTCAGCGCCACACACTGGGGCTTCAAATATTCCTCCTGTGGAAATAGCAGCATTTTAGTTTGAAGAAAACTGCAGAGTTTCCATTTGAAATGACCTGTTTGCCACCTTATTTGTTATGCATCATCAAGCCTGTCAGCTCCTGAGTTAAGGCACAGCAGTTCCAACACTTTCCCACTTTGCACACTTACATTTTCAAGAATTTATCGCCAGCATTTGGTCCCTTTCTTACACTGATATACAAACATTTATTAAAACCTTATAGTTAAAGCAGTGTAACAAAAGCCTTTTGGTTTTCCCATGCATTTTAAAATGCAGAAAAATCTTAAAAACAAACTCCATACTTTTTAAAGGACTGAACAGAAGTCACATGGGAGCTTTTATCTGACTGAAGGATTGGAAATTGAAAAAGTAGCTAAAGTTCATATGAATCTGCAAGGCTAGAGGTTGGGAGGAGTGGGAAGAAAATAATAATTTAAATCTAACTCATTAGTTTCAGACTAAAACCTGTTAGTGGTGTAAGGGAATTTTTTTCAGTCCAAACAACTTTCTTGTTGACTGAATCTGAATTAAAAGAAGTTTATGGGACTAAAATTCTGACTTAAATCACCAGACTTAAACTGGATAAAAATGGGACGGAAATATTTGACCATGGTTTCACTAAAATCAATGTACATTTTCATCAAAAGACTAACTCTTACTAAAATTTTGTCAAAATAACACCTTGTTAATTATCACAATTAACTTGTTTCTTAAAATATTTGTTTCTTTAAAAATGTGACAATTGATGCATTTAATCTCTCAGGGATGGCCTGACAATCTTTCCCTGGTTTTATTGAAGGCAACATTAGTTCCCTTTTATTTTTCTGAACTCCAGATAGTTTTCTACCTACGAAATGTGGTGCATGTTCACATTTCACCACAGTTTGAGAAAGCAAGTTCTGCTTATGTCTGTGGCAACCCTGATTACTTAAACCTGCCTTGCAATAGCCACATTATGCGAGCAAAGCATCCTTCTGGCAAAGCCCAGTAACCGACTGGATATGTGTCTAAGTTGAGTCCAAATAATGCATCCAACTCTGGCTTTTTTTTTTAGCAAGTTTTATGTAATACCCGTCCGATCTGCAGGATATTTGCTCTGCAGACAGATGCAGCTGCACCTTTGTTTGTTCAAAGACTCAAAAGCTCACATTGATATATAAGCTGCAGATGCACCAAAGCTTCCATAGCAGCTTCAGAAACACTCCAGATTATTTAATTTCTCTGTCAGCAGAAGACGAAACTACAACAAGACGAAAGCACATTATGTAAAGCTGTCACGGTGCAGTAAAAATGGGTCAAAAGTCACCGGTGTGGAGGCAACATTAGGCTAGGAAATGGTTTGGTTTCTATATAAACTCTGGCTCTGGAACCTGAGCCAATGTTTTCTTTATCTAAAGAAGTTCAGGGGAAATATCTCTAAATTAGTGCTGCAAAATGGAAGCTATTATAATAAAACTATTAGGGATTTGGAGGTCATGCTCACAGAGATATTTTTTAAACTCCAGAAAAATAAAATGAGATTTTAATAGTTTTTCCCCCAAAATGAACACTTTTCAATATATGTATTCTTTTAATATAAATTTCAAATAATACATGCACAACCCCTTAAAGAAAAAGAAGTAAAGATTAAAAAGAAATTGTGATCTATGTTATTAGACACCCTGAATCAGAGAGCATAACTGAAGACAGATGATCATGAATTATCTGAATAAATATTTAAATAACATTTAAATAATATTTAAAAATGTTTAGTTTTCTGATTTTGTTGTTTTTGTTGCTCAGGATAGGTTTGATTATTTATTGCAAATCATACAAATCACTTTACCTTCTGATTTATTGAACTAAAATTTTAAAAACTTTGGACTTATGGAAAACATGGAGCTGCTTCTTGGATCCAAAAGTTTCTTTTACAAAGAAAAAAACAAAACAAATGAAGCTGAGAGGAAGAAAACAGCCAGACCTAATGCTGATGAGGAAATGTTTCTTTTAATTAAATCCTCTAGTTATCTAGTGTGATCAAAAACTCCAGCTCTGTTCAAATTAAGCACACAAATCACAGAAGTTGGGGAAATATTTCACCAGACTATCATACTTTTCTTTAAGGTGCAACATTCAACACATTTGTTTGTTTTTTATGGTCCAATTAGCAATCGTTATTACGACAGCAGTATGAAGTCATGTAGGAATCAGTAATCAAATGTGAGGAAAAAGTGATAAACAGAATGTTAATTGATCACCTGCTGCCTCAAAGACAGAAAATAAACCCTCTGAAAGCAGAGTGTGCTTCACTCACCGCCTGTTAATCGGCCTGACCCGCACAGCCACTCGGACAGACGCCATGGTTCATCCCGCTGCAGCCTGTTCTGTCCCGGTCAGTCAACCTCCAGCTGCCCGCTCCTCTTTATACCAGCGGCTAGCTCCCAGGCTAACGGGGCATCAGGAGCCGCGGAGCGGAGGGGCAAAAGTCACCCAGATAACCGATGGAGGAGGTCAAACTATTCTGATAATAATGGGGGAGGAGATGGAGGACTTCCTGTTGGGATAAATGTTATCGAAGCCGCGGCACGGAGCTGCTCACATCCCCGGTCAGCGCTAGCTTAGCTCACACAGGTGCATCAGCTGATGAAAACATTATTGAGGTATGGAAGCTCCACAGGGACAAAAATGTATTCCCGATTGAATGGATAAAAGGATAGCGAAGAGGATTAGGGACACTGAAAAAAAAGTTGACTGATTTTTAAATTTTATTTCAGTTTAATATGGGGAAAAAGTCAGAATTCTTCTGACTTTTTTTCCTCAGAATTCTGACTTAAATTTCAGAATTCTGACTTTAATCTCAGAATTCTGACTTTTTTCCTCAGAGTTCTGACTTTTTTCCTCGAAATTCTGACTTTAATCTCAGAATTCTGACTTTAATCTCAGAATTCTGACTTTTTTCCTCAGAATTCAAACTTTTCTCAGAATTCTGACTTTTATCTTAGAATTAAGACTTTTTCCTCAGAATTCTGACTTTTTTCTTCAAATTCTGACTTTAATCTCAGCATTCTGACTTTTTCCTCAGAATTCTGACTTTTTCCTCAGAATTCTTACCTAAAGCTCAGAATTCTGACTTTTTCCCTCAGAATTCTGACTTTAATCTCAGAATTCTGACTTTAATCTCAGAATTCTGACTTTTTTCCTCAGAATTCAAACTTTTCTCAGAATTCTGACTTTTATCTTAGAATTAAGACTTTTTCCTCAGAATTCTGACTTTTTTCTTCAAATTCTGACTTTAATCTCAGCATTCTGACTTTTTCCTCAGAATTCTGACTTTTTCCTCAGAATTCTTACCTAAAGCTCAGAATTCTGACTTTTTCCTCAGAATTCTTACCTAAAGCTCAGAATTCTGACTTTTTCCTCAGAATTCTTACCTAAAGCTCAGAATTCTGACTTTTTCCTCAGAATTCTGACTTTTATCTTAGAATTAAGACTTTTTCCTCAGAATTCTGACTTTTTTCTTCAAATTCTGACTTTAATCTCAGCATTCTGACTTTTTCCTCAGAATTCTGACTTTTTCCTCAGAATTCTTACCTAAAGCTCAGAATTCTGACTTTTTCCTCAGAATTCTTACCTAAAGCTCAGAATTCTGACTTTTTCCTCAGAATTCTTACCTAAAGCTCAGAATTCTGACTTTTTCCTCAGAATTCTTACCTAAAGCTCAGAATTCTGACTTTTTCCCTCAGAATTCGGACTTTAATCTCAGAATTTTGGATCTTAATGTAGATGGGCACCATGAAAAAAGAGATGAGGGAGCACTCAGCTTCACTGACAAAGATGTGAGTTGTTTGGGAGGACCAGTAACACATTGGTAGAAAATGCAATTAGGCACATTTTTAGGTGCCAGAGAGGTCCTCGGTGATTATTTCATTAATGGAGGAGCAGAAGGTGATTAAAACAAGAGAGCTAATCTTTAAAACGGACATGGCTATGGCTTGATGCTGACATGTTTGTTAGCTGTCAGAAAACAGTGAGAATTCTGAAATTAAAGTCAGAATTCTCAGATTAAAGTCAGAATTCTGACTTTTTGGTCATAATTTACAGAAATAAAATTTGAAAATCAGTTAACTTGTGGCCCTAATCCTCTTCCGTACAAGGATGTCTGGATTCCTAAAGTCAAAGAAACACATTTTAAAGTTATAAACAAAATTTATCCTGTAGCAGAATTTTTAAGAAAAAGATTTGGTTTATTGGTGGATCAATGTTCCTTTTGAAATAATAATAGTGAAACTCTTGAACATATGTTTTACCAGTGTCTTCCTACACATCTGGAAAGAGATGAAAGATTGGATTTCTTTGAAAATAAATGATGTTCCACCATTCACCCTAAATGATGTCATTTTTTTAAATGGACCATCTTCCCCAGCCCTTTTCTGATACTATTAATATCCTTCTGCTGTTGGGTAAATATCATATCCACTGTGCTAAATGGAGAAATGCTAAACCTTCCTTTCATTGGTTTATGAATGACTTTAAACCCCTTTTTTCTTCTCTTAAAAATATTTTTTTAAAAGACAAATATGCCAAAACAAAATTGAGTCTTGAATTCTCCCAACATATGCTATTCTAAGTGCATCCACCTTTTTGTTTTTCATATTTCTATGGCTCTTTCTATGTTTGATATAAATGTTTGTTGAGATAAATCCCCTGCTATTTGTTTTACTTAGTTTTTTTCAACTGTAATTAATCTTCATCTGTTCATGTACACTTTTGCCACCCTCTCTAATGGTATTTTTTCATGTAAATGTCAACGGCTTAATAAAAAAAAAAGGATGTCTGGATTACCGTACATTTTGTGCAACAACCAACAGTCTAGTGTCAATTATATGCAGGGATTAATTAAAAAGTGGATCTGATATATATAAACATCGGCCACTTTATTAAATACTCTTTTTGTTTTGCCCTGTTGTGTCTCTTTAATATCAGGTTTCCATCATCCATCCAGTGCCTGTTTGCTGCAAACTAGTTCTCACAATTTTATGTTTGTCCAAATGATCTTTGGAACCAATGAAATTCCAATAAAGTTCTTACTTTACTTGTGTTAAATTATAAAACTTTGTTTTCTGTCTTAATCAGTTTCTATTGGTGACCAGTCATTAACTGAAATAGTGTACTTATTTACTTTGTCTATTTAAATATATCTCTCTAAGTATGGCCAAATAAGACTGCTGTCTCTTGGCCTATATGTAATGTAATGCATTTTTACATCTTTCAAGCTTTCCCTCCCGGATTCCTTCCTGAGAAGAGATCACTCGAAGCAAACACTTTATCTAACATGTGATTTAAATGACCATGAGACATGAGTGGAAAAAAAATAGCAACAGAATTTTCAAGTTTAGAATAAAAGAATGGAATAGAAACATTGTCCCACAGTGGGAAATTCACAGTGCATTTGCTTGAGTGATAAGTGTGTCCTTCTGTACTTATTTTTTTTTTTTTGTATTTTATTGCTTTTTAAATATATCCAGGGTACTACAGAGGAAAAACAGCCTTTGGCTAACTCTAGCTTTCTTTGACACATGAATAGTCGTGTCGTGTGTTTTATTGAATTGTGCCACCCGCTTTCATGTAAGTCAATCGGATCAAATTAAGAGCATAACCCCAACATCGGTGCTTCCACATATTCATTCAAAAATATTAGTGTGCCTGCTAATGAGTTTTCACAGAGGTCTGAAATAAAAGAAACAAACAAATAATTTTTTGTCCCATTCAGTTTTATTTTCTTGCTCAAAGATCGTGCTCAATCCCCAGACCTTATTACACATCCAGATTTACCCATCAGCAATGCAAATGCTTCTGGAAATATCAATCAAATTAAGATATTTCCTTTCTCTGTTGCTGCCACCCTCCACATGATCTCTATGTATTCTTACACTGCTGCTATGCACGGATGACCTCTGTGTCCGGATAAAGTTAAAGTCCACCTGATAGAGTTGGATGTTTGGAGATTGTTCAACCAGGCCTCCACCATGAACAGAAAATCCAGTTCTTGCCTTTTACAGTGAGTGGAACAAGTACAAAGTCTTACTTGGTGAGGCTGTAGAACTGATCAGGACCAGCTTCACTGGAAAACAATATTTTTATGGGATATACTGTATATACACTCACCGGCCACTTTATTAGGTTCACCTGTCCAACTGCTCGTTAACACTTAATTTCTAAGCAGCCAGTCACATGGCGGCAACTCAGTGCATTTAGGCATGTAGACATGGTCAAGACAATCTCCTGCAGTTCAAACCGAGCATCAGTATGGGGAAGAAAGGTGATTTGAGTGACTTTGAACGTGGCATGATTGTTGGTGCCAGAAGGGCTGGTCTGAGTATTTCAGAAACTGCTGATCTACTGGGATTTTCACGCACAACCATCTCTAGGGTTTACAGAGAATGGTCCGAAAAAGAAAAAACATCCAGTGAGCGGCAGTTCTGTGGGCGGAAATGCCTTGTTGATGCCAGAGGTCAGAGGAGAATGGCCAGACTGGTTTGAGCTGATAGAAGGGCAACAGTGACTCAAATAACCACCCGTTACAACCAAGGTGGGCAGAAGAGCATCTCTGAACGTACAGTACGTCGAACTTTGAGGCAGATGGGCTACAGCAGCAGAAGACCACACCGGGTGCCACTCCTTTCAGCTAAGAAACAGGAAACTGAGGCTACAATTTGCACAAGCTCATCGAAATTGGACAATAGAAGATTGGAAAAACGTTGCCTGGTCTGATGAGTCTCGATTTCTGCTGCGACATTCGGATGGTAGGGTCAGAATTTGGCATCTACAACATGAAAGCATGGATCCATCCTGCCTTGTATCAACGGTTCAGGCTGGTGGTGGTGGTGTCATGGTGTGGGGAATATTTTCTTGGCACTCTTTGGGCCCCTTGGTACCAATTGAGCATCGTTGCAACGCCACAGCCTACCTGAGTATTGTTGCTGACCATGTCCATCCCTTTATGACCACAATGTACCCAACTTCTGATGGCTACTTTCAGCAGGATAATGCGCCATGTCATAAAGCTGGAATCATCTCAGACTGGTTTCTTGAACATGACAATGAGTTCACTGTACTCAAATGGCCTCCACAGTCACCAGATCTCAATCCAATAGAGCATCTTTGGGATGTGGTGGAACGGGAGATTCGCATCATGGATGTGCAGCCGACAAATCTGCAGCAACTGTGTGATGCCATCATGTCAATATGGACCAAACTCCCTGAGGAATGCTTCCAGCACCTTGTTGAATCTATGCCACGAAGAATTGAGGCAGTTCTGAAGGCAAAAGGGGGTCCAACCCGTTACTAGCATGGGGTACCTAATAAAGTGGCCGGTGAGTGTATATATCCAGGGATTAGTCCCCCATAATGCATTGCTGTTCTAGTAGAAAGGGAGAACCCAAAAGTCCTCACCTGATTCTATTTGAAAAGCTTTTAAGTAGGTAGCTGGGAGTAGCAGAGAATAAATATAGCCACCCAGTTCATCCATCCAGGAGAAGCAACAGATATGCTGATGAAGACCAAAGACTAGAAAGTTTTCCAGTCCTGCAGACACTTGGTGGCATCTAATGTACACCTTCTACAGAGGTGCTCTAGTGAAAACTAAATGGAACAACCTACAGCAAATAAGTTATTGCTGTTCATATTTACAGAGTTAAAACTATATGAAGGGTACATGTAAAGTTGGATATATTTGGCAGGCCTGCTCTATTACATCTTACATCTATCTAAAGGACGAAACAAGCAAAAGCAGAACAACCGTCCTTCTACAAGGAATCCAGACATTTGAGTTATTTCTTGTGACTCATCTGTTTTTAAAAGAAGTTCATCTAAGGTTAAAATACTCTCCTTAAATGTTACCATAGTTATGTGTGGACATGTGACGTCTCCTACTTACCACCTGAGGCCCATACATAAGCTCCCTGATTAACTTTCTTCTACATATAAAGCAGTTGCTGAGTGATAATTGTTCACAGTTAAGCTGAAATATTGTTGCCCCAGAAAGTGCTATTGCTTAAATTAGAGGGTACCCATCTAAGCAAGGCAATAATGGGGGCATTTTTGATGAAACCATGTCTCACCATATAAATCAGCTCCCAACTATTATATCTAAAACTGTGCTTTGATTGGTGTTCCATGCTTTGGTTTCATCACATTTAGACTATAATAGTTTCTTAACTTGTCTGAACAAAAAGGAGCTTGCCTGTCTGCAAATGGAACAAGGTATCTGAAGCTGGGATCCTGATGCACAACAGCACAGAGCCCAACATTATTCCTGTTTAAAAATCTCTCCATTGGGTCCATGTTGCTCATTGAATGGATTATAAAATGTTAGTTTTGCCAGATTTATCCAAGTTTTAGAAAATAGATCATGGAATTGATCCAACACATGACGAGGATCACTGCAAACTGTGGATGCTTGTAAAAAGCATCTAAAGACATCCTTATTTTAAAGGTCCCATGTTTTGCAAAGTTCACATTGTAAAAGTCATATTTCCCCCTAAAGCCTGTGTATAAGCTTCAAAAATGAAAATAAAAACATTTTTATCACTGCCTTTCTCCACCTCTTAACTAACGTGTGCTCAAAATTGTCTGTTTTAAAAAGCATTCTCCTTATGCAGAGAATGCTTAGCAGACCATCTGTTAAGGCCTCTTTCTAAATTTATTTTTCCATGCTCCTAGCCCTATCTGTATGAACTCTGACTGGTTGTCATGATTGTTGGGGCTGTGGTCTTTGGAAGCCAGAGGGGTGTGGAAAAGCCAAATCAGCTTGTCCAGAGGAGGGCTCAATAAGGAGCTTTCTTGGTACATACTGTTTGCCTAATCTGAGAGGAATTTTCCTGCACAAACGACAAAAATTTGCTTTGATGGTCTCTTTGTTACGGTAATAGTTTTTAATCTCAAATGTAGCACAATACTACAGCCTTTTATCCCCTCTTGCCCCAGAACTTCTTTGTATATAGAAAGGTCCTATTTACTTGCTTTTCTAAACCTAAACCGGTGCCTGTTTATCTCCGGCAGTGTACCGAAGACGGGGTACACCCTGGACAGCTCGCCACTCAATCACAGAGAATATTTGAAAACTCATTAAAAAGCAGTTGCTTGAAGATTAAATTTTTTTAATTGAAAGTTTTCCACAGAAAAAAAGGTGGATACTAATTATCCCAAAACTGTTTGTGTTGATTTCTGTCATACATTAATATTGTTAAAAATAAATGTAATGTTTGTCCAAATTAGTGTCTGTAGAATCTTGAAACCTATGATTGTCAAATATAATTTATTTGATGTACTTATCAGCCCAGGGTTCTACCCTTCCTCCAAAAGATTTTAGCTGTTGTTCACCATATGAACACTAGAGGGCAGAAGTATAGGATTTGTAAATGCGTGATCAATGCAGAGGAAGAAGAAGAAGAAGAGTGACGCACTTCCTCTTAACAAGTAGCCGATGGGTAGTGTGGGTGTTCTCTCTTAGAATAAAGGGCTCCAACTCTAACTTCTTAACTCGACAACTGACTTTAAAACAAACAGCTCAGTATTCAGTAATAGTTCAGGCCTGCTTACAGCTAAATTAGCTATTAGGTTAACGCGTAACTTAGTTTTCTGTCATGGCAAAGGTACAAGTCTTAAATGTTGCTGTTCTGGACAACCCGAGCCCGTTTGGAAACCCGTTTCAGTTTGAAATAACGTTTGAATGCATGGAGGATTTACCCGAAGGTAAGTTTTCTCCTTCTCTTGCTGTCAGTTGTATCAAACGGTCTATTTTCGCAGGAACGTTTACGCGCTTTTATTTAAGTGTTAGCTCAGACGTGAAAATGCGTGGCGCCTCAGTATGTCCCAATTACACCTTTATGTTTTCCCATAAAAACTGTTAGTCGATATTTTAAAAGGATTGGGTATGTTTCTTTATGCGAGCAGTTAAAAATTGGCGCTGGCGCGTTTGTTCTGAGAAGCCCGCTTTCTCTTCTTCTTCTTCTTATGAGATTTTATGGCGGTTGGCAAACTTGTGAAATGTGCATTACCGCCACCAACTGATATGGAGTAAAGCAAGGAAACAGGAAACGATTCACCCCCCCCAAAAAAAAAAAAAAAAAAAAAAAAAAAAAAAAAAAAAAAAAAATACAATAAAATAACCTGTGTAACTTAAACCCACATAATACTAAATTATACTAAATTACATTTGCCCGTATAATTTTAATTTACTCTAGGTCATCGTACCTCTGCCAGTTTCTGATGGTCCCATTGGTCTTTCCATCATGCTTCCAACCATCTCCCAGTTCATATCTTTAACATCCAGATATTTTTCTGCAGCCTTCACTATTATTTTGATTTTTTCTGTTTTTTTTGTCGTCTGAGCAGTACAATTAATCACTTCCACCATGAAAAGAACAAAATTTGTCTTTTTAACAATTAGTGAGTCTTCATCAATTTTTGGAGATTTCTCTAGAGGTTTGAAATTTGCCGTGTGTTGAACTGTAGGTTTGGGTTTTTCTGACTGAGATGGGATCCTTTTTGCAGCTTCAGCATAAGTTATTCCAAGCTCAAATTTCATTTTTTTTATTTCTTCAGACCTTTTGCTTGCTTCACAGCCGCGATAAGCAGCAGTATGTTCTCCACCACAATTAC
Organism: Cyprinodon tularosa; assembly: GCF_016077235.1. Classification (NCBI taxonomy): domain Eukaryota; kingdom Metazoa; phylum Chordata; class Actinopteri; order Cyprinodontiformes; family Cyprinodontidae; genus Cyprinodon; species Cyprinodon tularosa. Next base: position 41,095 of record NW_024039350.1, read on the forward strand.
AGCATTTTATTTTAGCTTCTTTTCCACATTTACCATATTCATGTTCTCCTGCACACCTTCCACATTTTTAAGTTTTAATATTACTTTAAATTCCTCCCTCACAACTTTCCTCCTGACCACCCTTTCTTCTTCTGAGCTACTTCCTTCCAATTCCCGTTTATTACCTTGACTGTCACCTTTTCCCCTTCCTTCATCAGTTTTATTTCTTCCACGACCTCTCCCTCTCCCTCTTCCCGCAGGCGTCCACCCTTCAAAATCCTCGTCTTCCTCATTTCCTATCTCCATTTCCATCCGAACCATTCACATACCAGTTTATGCCAAATCCGCCTTCTCTCAAGTGATGTTTCTGCTTTGAATTTTTCCGCGTCCAACACAAACGTTCGCCACACGTGCTCAACCGCTCCAAGCAATGACGTCTGAGGATCAGCCCGCTTTCTCCCTTCGCTGATTGGCTGTTGTACCATTGCGTCAGTGTTTCCCAGCAAGACGATTGGCTGGGAGCGTTATATTGGCAGAAACACCGAATTGCCGCGAAACATAAATTCCTGCTGAGAAATTAACTAGTTTTGCCTCCTTTTCAGTCCTACCAACCTCTAATCTTCTTTTCATTCCTATCGCCATTTGTTTAATTTAATATAACTCTATATATAACGAAACTTATCCACTCCTTCATTTTGTGGTTTTACAGAATACATCAATCAAATGGAGCAGAACTTACCCGCGAAATGTATAAAAAATGTTATGCTCCATCTGTAATAAGTTATTTAATAAATCGATTAATCTTTCCATTAATAATTGGATAGTCAAAGATTTTTACGAATTAAACCGGGTGAAACACAGAGCATATTGAGAGACAAAACTAATTGTTAATAAGAAATGCAAAATGTTTATATATATATATATATATATATATATATATATATATATATATATATATATATATATATATATATATTAGTGCTGTCAATCGATTAAATTTTTTTAATCGCGATTAATCGCATCAATGCCTGAGTTAACTCGCGATTAATCGCATTTTAATCGCAAATTTTTTTTCTGATTGAAAATCATTTAAATACTCTCGATGACATACAAAAAATACATACAGGCTAGGTTTGTGCCAATGTTCTTTTTTTTAAATGAGAACAGGTCACAGATACTGATTTATGCCATAGAAACATATGGCAAGAAGATGGGGAGGCATGTAGCAAAAAATAACAAATATGTAGCCAAAAAAAAGGCCCTGAAAACAGGGTGATGTAAAAGACAGTCTTTACAGTTAATACAGTCTTTTGAACAAAGACAAGCATTTTACCCTACTGCTATAAAATGTAGTACAGTTAACATTAGATGTTAATTAACCAAGATAATAATGAACAATTTTCAATCAATACATCAAAATCAATAGACCGACATCACTAGATGGAGGTAGTCTATGAAAGTTACTTTTTAGACTCTTAACAAAAATGAGAACATACACACACCCACCCACCCACACACAGACACACCCACCCACACACACACGATACCGACCTGTGACAGCAAGAGTGCCGTAGCAGATTCCATTTCACCTCAGTAATCTGTTTTCTCAGCGTATTTCAGGTTGCTACTAGTTACCAGACACTCAACTTGTTTGTTGGTGGTGGGGCTTAAAGAAAAGGCACTAGCGTCACCCAGTGTATGAGCGTCTTTTTTCCTTGAGGAGCTCCGCTCTCGAAGCCTATGAGAAATGCATACACTGGGGGAAAATAGCCCCGCCTTCTCGCAGGCTGCAGCGGGATGTACTTGGAAAATTTTACCATAAAACCACATAGCGTTAATCTCACGTTAAAAAAATTGTCGCCGTTAAAATGGCCTCGCGTTAACGCGATAATAACGCGATAATTTTGACAGCACTAATATATATACAATTTTGGTATAATTACTGCTCTAATTGGGTTGCTCTGTCAGCTAAAGGCATGTTTTAGAGTCTATACTCCGGTTAACAATTAATCGATAATCGATTAGTCGTTATTGTTTCAGCCCTAGTTACATCCAGTCCAACAAGAGTCTGTGTTCCAAACTCTTAACTCGGTAATATGCTGCAGGAATAGGAAAACAGTTTCCTTTGTTGTTGTTTTAAGTTATTGTTTTAAAGGCACACATTTCTTGACCAAATATACTCCGTTTAAAGGATATATAAGAGAAAGTACCAGGGTTACCATGGTAACAAAGACAAACTGAGCTGTAGCTGTAGTGCAAAATTAAGTTAAATTTTGATAAAACAGAATTTGTCTTGATATATAATGTAGAAAACCTGATTAAAACTATCATTTGACGTTACTTAACTGTTGCAATGAAGTCTGTTGCTTTTCATTTTGGATTACATTTAATACAATTAATGCATTAGTGTTTTAATGCAAGTACTTTGATATCAGTTTTTATATTACGCATTATATTACTCAATATTATAGGATTTCAGACTGATTCATGCCAAAAGAGCCCGCGATAACAAGAAAAAGGAAATGTCTCCATTTATATTAATTTATATTGAATGAAATTCTATAAGCATCGCTCTGTTGAGCCCACAAGACCCAACTTAATACCCATTTATTAGTATTTTCCGGTATTTTTTGGTGTTAGTTTTCAAAGCTTTCTGCACACTTCCAATGAGCTTTTGTCTTTGACAACATTATATGCAGTGATTGAATAATGTGCTGAAATATAAGCCATGTGAATTTAAACGTTTGTCCTGGTGGGCATGGTCCCACCACCTTTCCTCTGTTAGATCTGGAGTGGAAGATCATCTATGTGGGGTCTGCTGAGAGTGAAGAATACGATCAGGTTCTGGATTCTGTTCTAGTTGGTCCTGTACCAGCCGGCAGACACATGTTTGTGTTTCAGGTGAGTACTTGATAGCTCGCCTCTTACTTCTCTAGTTGGATTAAAATCCCAAAATTATACAGGCTCGACAAATAAAAAAAGAACAACATCCTCACACCAAATAAACAATGACTGGGGTTCATTACATTTTCTAACTTTAAAAACAATAAAATTAAATAATAGGTCACATTGTATTAAGAGCTTTTCAGAAAGTCTGCTAATGTACAAAACACAAATAGAAGCAGAATGCCTCTACATTATGTATTGTTTCAAAGTCTGTAACTAATATACGCAAAAATGTCTATGCATATTAGTTACCTTCTTTATTCCTGAACGAAAAAAGAACTCATTAGCTGGCCCAAGTACAGAAACTGCGGATCAGAAATTGTCCACAAATATCTGATTGTTGCATGTTTTTAAAAAATCTTAGCTGTTATACCACAGTGCTTAATGATGTATTATGTGGGATAAAGTTTTGAGGTAATAGTTTTGTTTGCTCTGTTTCACCCCAATAGGCCGACGCTCCTAATACAGGTCTGATTCCAGAGACTGATGCTGTGGGAGTGACTGTGGTCCTCATAACCTGTACCTACAGAGGACAAGAGTTCATACGCATCGGTTATTATGTCAACAATGAATACACAGACCCAGAACTACGGGAAAACCCTCCATTAAAACCAGACTACTCCCAGGTAATTAGAACAGAGACGGTTCTGTGTTTTATAAAACACATGAAGAGCGCATTAAAAGGGTCTGATAAAAGACTTCAGTAAAGAGTGGCTCTCTGTTGCCCCCTAGTGTTTCCATAGGTTAAATGCGACAGTTTATTAATTAATTGAATATTTTTATGCTAATTTTAATTGTTCATTTGTGCTTAAACTGGGCTGTGTAATATTATGGAAACATTTATCACCATATAAGCCTTTCACATCGGTCAATATCAATTATTTTTTAAAACTTGTTTTTACTCATTTGAAATAGGGGGCCAGTTTAAACACAATATTTAAAAAGCGCTCATGCCTTACCCCTAACCATTCTTGGCCTGGGCTTAAGTGGTTAAGACGGTTTTGTTTTATTAATTAAACCTCTTAGCTAGAAATCGGCATCAACGAATGCAATTTTTCTTAAGAAAAAATTGCATGTTATTGCTGATTATTTTGACATCAGTCTAATCAATCCCTGATATTTGCTACCCACTTTACTTTGGGGCCAATGCTTGATGCAGATGCTGCTTCTTCATCCTCAATTTACAGGAAAAAGACTGTGAAGTAATAACAAATGCTTAAAAAAAAGTATATAAACAAAAATAAACATTTGTTTACGAATCAAAGACTAGAGAAGTACTCTGAGAGCGCAGATCTCCGCCAAACAGAAAATTTTGCCTCATATTGTTACTTCCACCTATAGCTTAAACATCTGGATCATTACCACACATTAATCAACTGTTCCTTGGCATGAGGAGTAATTTATTAAAAGCTGTTTGTAACTTTTCTAGTTGTCCTGTTCGCAGATGGAAAAACAGACTCTCAAACTCGCTGAAAACATAACCTCCTCTGCGGAGGTAAAAACATTGACAACAGACAGCAAATGGTGGGAGCAGCAGGTTCATTTAAAGGCATGGGTGCTTAATGAGCAAATACGAGTGGCTGCATTTCAGGCTGCCTCAGAATACAGAAGTAAAACCCAGCCTTCTAAGAAAGTCAGAAAGATTTAAATTATCTGAAAAGATTTGGAAGTTAATCAGTTTTCCACCTGGAATCAGTATAACTGTCTTTTTACTACTGTCTGTTTGGAAGGATGGACAGAAGGTTCTGATAAAACCCCAGATTCTCAGTTTTAATGGAGGCTTAATGGCTTCTGGTTCCTTGTCCATCAATGGGAGTTCCTCAAGTTTTTTTTCCCTTTTCATAAAATCAGTTCATTTATACATGTAAGGTGCATAAAAACAGTAGTTTCAAAATCCAGCTCCTGATAAATTGTAGCTTTTACTTTTTTAAGCTTTCATTTCCTCCCACCTTTAAATCTTTTAAGATTGTCCCTACTACCTCTTGAAGCCCGTCATGAGAATGCCAAGAGCGTGCGAAGCAGTAATCAAAGTAAAAGGTGGCTCAGGGTTTCTACGGGTCATTAAAAATAATTAAAAGTCATTAAATTATTTTTTTTAAATAAGGCATTAATTGGCATTAACTTCATTAAATGTGATTATTGTGGCATTTTAAATATAACTTTAAAAAAGTCGTTTTTTATTGATTTTATCGATTCGTTGTTGCAGCCCTAATGTATGTGTGTGTGTGTGTGTGTGTGTGTATATATATATATATATATAGTTGTAAGTATTTTATTTTAGGCTGCACTGAAATGAATGCTACATTAGAAGCCTGACTTAATTGATTTGAATCAATGTTCTGATAATTTATTAAGCTTCAAACAAATTTAAATTATATATATATTTTTTGGCCCAATTTCCCCATCTCTACCTTTTTCTTTCTTTAAACCGAAAGCCACACAAAGTTCACGAGTATAACGCGTCCCTTTTCCTTCCAGCTTCTGAGGAATATTTTGGCGTCCAACCCCCGTGTCACCCGCTTCCACATCAACTGGGAAGGCTTGGCCGACAAGATGGAAGACAGCGAAAACGTGGACCCGTCACCGAACACGGGCGGCATGCTCCCCCCATCCTGCGCACCAGGAAAGATGCCAGCTCTTGGACAGATGCCAGACAACTCAATGGATTGCATGTAGGCGTCATGAGACTCATGAGGATGGACAAGGAGCTCTTCTCACCTTAACATTCGTACACATCGTAGTACTTCATAATATCGTCAGAGATGTCCCCTATGTGGACATTTGAAGGACATGATGAGATGGGACATTTTCTCTCTTCTGTGTAGCCCATTTAATGGGATGGGTGTTGCCAGCATAGCTTCCTGTCTTGTCTGCTTTTCTCTTCCCTTCTAACACTCAGATCTGCACAACCAGAAATGCATTTTATTTATTATCACACCTAACATTCTCTCTTTTTTTTTTCCTTTTTAATCCAGCTACATTTTTGGAGCATTTTGAGCAAAGATTAGAGCCTCAGGACACTGATCTCTGCATTGGTACTCCTGTACCACAATAATCTCATTGTTCAGAAACGTCTCATCTGGTGCTCTTTTGTGGTATCAAGGAACCTACTGCTTCCTGGGATGAAATATGAATTTTTATCCTAAGAGGTAATTTTGTGCTCACAATAATAAACCCACCTCTTTAAGCTTTCCCAAAATGATGCACCATTTGTTGTGTTGGGGGGAAAATATAGCAGGACTTGATGTTTAAAACAGATGCTGTCAAGTTCTGTGACTAAAATGCTCTTTGTAAATATATTCCTAGCGCTTGTTTTGCCTTCTTACTGAAAGGCTATTGTTTTATCTTCTCCATATTATTATATCTTATACTTTGTTTTTTTTGTTTTTTGTTTTTTTTTTTTTACCAGTGGTGAGGTTAAATAAAATTTCTGTTTCTGATTACCACTGCTCCTTGCAGCTCCTTCCTGCTTTGACTTGTGAGGAATAGAAAGCACAGCAACAGCATGCTTTGCTCTCCCCTCCCCTCTCTGGCTGTTTCCTTTTTCCAGTTTCATTCATAAAATGCAGCAGCATCATTTCACCATTTCCACTCCAGCCTCACGTTGCTAGGAAACTGCAGCACATAAAGGAGGGGGGTGGTGTCTGCTCTCGCTTGTTTTATCTTCGTGGCATCGAGTAAGTCCCCCACCCATCCCTCTGTTCCCTCCACTTCTGATGTCTACAACATTTTATGGTTTATGAAAAGAAATCGATATACATACAACATGCAATTAGTGAAAAAGTAACCTGTATCAAGTACGATAATGGCTGTTCGCTTATTGCAGTTTAAATGTTGGCAGGTTTCATTCAAGGTTTTTTAACAAACCCAGTACTAGGGCTCTACCTGCAGCAGAATGTGCCTCGTGAAACCAGGTGTAAAAGCTGTCAGCCCATAAAATGTTCACAATAGAAAAGTTCACATGTAAGCAGGAATCGTAAGGCATTAATCCTCATGCTTGGTGTGGTCCTTTTTGTATAGGAACGAAGAAAGCAACAGAGCATTAAGCCTATGGTAGGTATTAATAGAGTCTACACTGTTAGAATATGAAACAGTTCAATGGGATATTCAGATGCAAATCTGTGTAAAAAGAACCTTTTGATGCTACTGGCTATGAAGGGCTCTTGGTCATTGCTCTGCCCTCCCAGTAGTCCAGGTGTGAGGTATGGAGAGGGTGGGGGTTAGGAGTGGAAACACCTGGCATAATAAAGTGTTTGTCTTTTCTAACTAAAAATCCCTCCAAGATGTGTAGATGTCCTTGCTTTAACAGTGCTTTGTGTGTATGGCAAGAAGAGTTGTCATATAATATAATGTTCTTAAAAGAAGCTTGATTTTATGTATTTCTAGTTGGAAATCAAAGAGGCTCTTTACTTTCCAGAAGAAGCATTTTTCTCATAAATTGAATAAAAAATTTACAGTGTCTTATATTTATCTTGTATTTTATAATATCAGGCTGCCGAGTTAACGTGTCTTCAAGTTTATTCTTTTTAATTTAAAAAGATATTTACATCTGGAAAAGCAGTTTCTGTTTAGGTTTATATAACATATATAAGTTTATATACTAAATCCCAGCCTTGTGTTGAATACCAAAATAAAAACACTTTCTGTGTTGAACTTGAGGGGGAAAAATTAATCAATAGTTATAGATTCTAATGTCCAAATTTGAATTCACTGTTGACTAGAAAAAAGTTTTGTGCAACATAATTCCTTTAAGGCTGTGTCTTTTAACATGTTAAGATGTTAAATTCCTGATAGAATTTTATCCCAAAAAACATTTCTTCGTTAATGAAAGGCACAGGAAATGTATGAATAGGGCTTTAAAAAGCATCAATGCTCAAAAGTATCCTGATACAATACTAATTTGGTGTGGTGTTGATACTTCAGATGTTGTTTGCAAATTTTTACAATTGTTAGATTTAGATTTTGAGAATATTTGCATCATAAAATCCTAATACCTCAAAATATGAGCTAATTGTGTTAGGTTGGGGTTATTAAACATTTATTTGTAAAGTGCTGGTGAAGATTCTCAATCATCCAGGTCATAGTCATTCCATAAAAAGTTCAACAGTTTGAAGACGTTTCCAGTGGATTGTTTTTTTTTTTTTTTTTACTTTTTATAATTTATTTGTAAAGTTATTTCTCTAATGGTTAAAGCACATTCCATTTTGAGATCTGAAGAATGTGAGTTTTTCATGGTAATTTTTTTTTTTTTTTTGCCCTATAATCATTTTTTTCTTCTGTTCCCATGCTATCAAATATTTTTTGGGTTTCGATATAAAGTTTGAAATTACTGCTACAACCCCGATGATTAAAACATATAACTTGGAAGAAATTGGTAGATAAATGTAGCAGATTAATAAAAACCAACAAACCTGTGTAACTAGATCAATATTTGACAGAGATGTTATAATAAAGCAGTTCAGTTACTCATTAAATCTGTTAAGCAAATTGCCTTTTTTAAAATGGGGGACAGTAGTTCTATAATACATTTCTCTGAAAGTGAGTTAATTGAGTAATTCCTGACTGTACAGACGTGTTTCTGATTCAAAAGTGGAAAAATGTAAAGATTTGCAGAACAGAGTAAAGGTGTCAAATAAAATTATCTTGAAATGCCGGTTTGTTTTGCATATGAAGGATCTTTAATGCCTTTCAATTTCTAGAAACACTGGCAGATATCTTTTTCTTATGCTAGAAAAACAAAACATTTATTTTGTAGAATGAGGCAAATTAAGTGAGCTGCCTTTAAAGCTACAGTGTGTAACTTTTAGCGACATCTAGCGGTCAGACTGCAGACTGCAGCAACATGAACATCCCCCCCCCCCACCGCTTCTCCCCCCCAACAGTACGGCAAGTGTTACGGGACAAAATGTCTTCCACGACGTCCGCATCATCTACCTTCTCAAGTGATGAGGTTTGTTTACATAGATAATTTTACAGATAGTATTTCATTAGTCTGTGTAGGGTATAGATTTCATGTAGACTTAAGATAAAAAATATACCCGTTATTTTTTCTACATCGTTGTGACATTTTGGCGATCTCGCAATCACTAGTTTGTTGGCTCTGCGCTGCCGTAGCACAAAGATGTCTGCCTCCATGGCTGCGAGACCCGCTCCTATGTAATTATAAATAACGAATTCTAAGGCAACACAAATATTAAGGTTAAGAGGCTGAGCTCGTAGATGATGATAAAATAACATAGTTATGTATAATATATTACATTTCTGACTGTACATCCCTGTAATTATTACACACTGTAGCTTTAATATGAAAAATCAAAAACTCTGGTTAGCCATCCTAAAACTATGGCTATACCTTTACATTACTTTTAAAAGAGGCTACCTGTTGATATTCTATACGGATATTAATTGAAAACATACAGGAAAACTTTTTGCGTTTCCCTTAATTATTTAATTTCCAGTTTAGTTAGAGGCATAGGTTGCAGACCTCTGGTCTAGATATTAGTTGAATAAAAAATGTTAAATAAGCTTCTCGTTCATGTTTTTTTTAATTTAAATGTGCTGTGTTTACAATAGGTTTGCGTTGTAAGGAAATAAAAACTGTTATAAGCATTATCTACTTTTTTAAATGTACTGAGTGATTATTTAGAAAAAACATTGAATATCTCAGATTAAAGTTTTGAGAAAATGTGATAATGTGTTACAACGTCCTGCCATACCAGCGTGCGTTAAATTCTGACCAATATATCTAAAAATAGCTCACTGTTGACGTCACTCAGCCAAACCTGTATCAGTCGCTGGATGCTGGAGGGGAGGGGTGGAGGGGTAAATGAGTTTTCTTTTCTTTTTTTTTCATTATTCTTAAAGGGGAGGGTTGGGCGGGTCCTCCAATCAGTCACTGGTCATAACCAATCGACGTCTCGCGCTCACAGAGATTCCCACGGTCCCTCTGCCTTCAACCAATGGAGGACAGTGAGCGGAGAGAACGTTGTTGGGAGGAAAATAATCACTGACGCTTCTCTCACTAGCTTTTATGCCATAGCTGTCAGACAGACCGTTTGTTTGAGTGATAGGATAGATTAACCAATCAGAGCTCTCCCGATATGACCACTGCTGACGGTTTAGCCAATCATCAACCTGATCTCAACTGTCAATCATCCGTGATTCGCCAAGAGGGCGGGGCATTCGCTAGGCTGTAGTTCCGTCATCTTGCTAGTCTCCGAGGCTACCGGGGGAGGGCGGGGGGTGCGATGTTGATTTGGATGAATACCTGCCGCTGCCGGACCAAGCCTCGGTTGATCAGTTTTTTCAAAACTGGGTTCATCACCGGAAAGAGGGGCGCTTCGGACTAGGAGGATTGATCCCTCGAATCGGAAAACGTTGTTTTTTGGGGGGACTGAGGAGAGGTGGGGAGCCGGGGGTGGGGAGGGGAGGGGGGCTCGATCGGCGGGGGCTGCCAGGAGGTTCAGGCGGAGACAGCATCCTCCGTGCTCAGGCCATCAGCGCCGAGCTCGGCCTGAGGGTCCAACTGAAGCCCTATCCGGGGGGGGTGGGGGGGTCTTGAAGAGGATTTAACCCCGGCCTTAGCGGTGGATGGTCGTGGAGGGAGCCGCTTCTACCCGGCCGCTTAAGCAGCATCTGTCGGGGCTTTTTTCCCCCTCCTCCAGAGCAGGTTAGCGGTCCCCTTTTCTTCTGGAGCCAGGAAACACCGAGCAGATCTAAGCGACATAGACCGGCTGGAGGAGGCTGCAGGGCGGCCCACAGATTGCCCCGTTGACAGGTTGTCATCATGGGCAACGCGCCCACAGCCAGAAAGGGCAGCGAAATGGAAAGCGGTGAGTCCTGATTATCAGAAACAACCAGCTTCCATAGAGAGGCCGCTTTTCACAGCAGCTCCATTCAGAACCATCCGCCTATTGGGGCAAATGCTGACAGGAATTACCAGCAATGTTCCTCTTTTTTTTTTTAACCAGAAATAATTACCAGGCTCTGTTACTCTTCATTGATCGACATGAGTTGCTAAATAATAAAAAGTAAATACTGTTTTTGTTTCTAGTCTTTACCTTTAGAATCGGGGGAAAGAACTGAATGTAAAGTGCAGCAAGCTCACTTCCTCTTGTGCTCAGTTCTTGGCAGGATCGCAGACAGGCTATGTGTCAGATAATTCCTGAACACTCTGTGCCTGTTGCTCTCTGGCAATAGATAATGTTGGCACACACTGCAAACACACCGAGACGAGGCATAAGCGAACCAAGAGGCTTCTTATCACTCAGGCAGACAGGGCCAGCCTGGATGCTGTGGGTTTCTAGTTAGCCCCAACATCAAATCTGTAATCAACCTATGAAAGGCTGACAAATTATTTGCTTTTGTCTTTTTATAGACATAAAAATATACATTTTCTATTAATATCTTAATGGAATTAATTGACTTAAACCATGTGTTTCTATTGAGTTAAGTACACACTAAAATATTTCACCAAAATTTAAAGATTTGTGAAATTTTATTCCATAACAAATTCCCATTTTCTTTAGATTATTCTAAAACAAACCTACTAAATCCTTACATGATGCATATTCATTAATGTGATATAGCTTATTTATTTGCTGCCTTGCAGCAAGAAAGTTCTGGGTCCGATTCCTGGCCCGGGATCTTTCTGCATGGAGTTTGCATGTTTTCCCTGAGCATGCGTGGGTTCTCTCTGGGTACTCTGGCTTCCTCCCACCAAAAACATGACTGTTAGGTTAATTGGCTTCTCTAAATTGTCCTTAGGTGTTAGTGTGTGCGTGAATGGTTGTCTCTGTGTTCCCCTGCGATGGACTGGCGACCTGTCTAGGGTGTACCCTGCTTCTTTATTTGAAATAAATGAACACATTGGTATTATTTTTTAGTAATTATTTTTAATACTAAATACATAAACCTGATGATTATGTAATTAAAATGAATAAGCTCTATTTTACAAAGGAATATTGATCATGTAAGGTTTAATGTTTTCTGTGTGATATATCTACAAAAACTCTAAATGTAAAGACATGAATCTTAAAATTTGATTGAAATACATATGGACTCTTATCAACATTAGTCTAGAGATGGGGTCTTCAACGTTTTCCAGGTCAATGACCCCCAAAGTGATGATGAGATGGAGCGGGGATCCCTAATTATATCTATTTTATTAAATTGTGTTATATCAATGTGATATAACACATACTGGTCCTATAGTCACTCTATTACAGATGAAGTAATGTAACGAAAGTAATTTCTCCCTGGGATTATTAAAGTATTTCTGATTCCTGGTTGATGGGACAGGTGTTGTGAATGAAACGGTGCCCAGTTTGAAAGAGCTCCTGTGTGTTGCTGAATGTGTGCATTGATGACTGAAAGACATCTGCCTCCATTTATCTGTTTAATACAGTGTGTTGAATTCATGTTAATGTTTATTTAAAGACATTTCAATTTATGGAGGGGGGGGGGTTTAAAGAAAAGTCTAATCAACCAAAACTTTCTCGACCCCCATGCAGTACCTCTGTGGACCCCTGTTGAAGACCTCCGCTCTAGAGGTTAAACTCAAAATTGTGTCATTCATGTTTCTAGTACAGTTACTAGACCCCAGAAACGGATTTAATATTCTTTTTGATTTTAATAAAAAGAGAAAAATAAACTATGTTACATTCCTATCTTAGAAAAGCTATTTTAGAGTAGAGGGAGGGCCTCAAAAGTTGAGCTGCAGTTGTACTTTGGTGCTAGAGAAGCATCATAAAATTTTTTTCCCATATCCTTGGACACAGTGCCTTTGCTTATTAACTGCTGCGCAGTAAGGTCGATGCAAATGTATAGTTACACAGAAATATGAAGTTCTTGTTTGCTTGTTTAATTTCATTCTAATTAAGTGAGATGTCAAAAACCAGTTTGAATTTCAAACCATTTGGAGGAAGATTTCCGCTAACATTCATATATAACCGCTTAAACAAGCTGCCTGTTCATCAAGGGTAGGTTTGACTCTACATTCAGGTAGTTTGTCGTTGCAGATTTGCACATTTGGTTTAATTTATTTACGGATTTATTTGTCATGCAGGAAGGGAAGAACCCACTCTGTTTTTGATTTTAAGAATTAGCCATTGAAGCCTACAGGAACCATAATATGCCTTTTCCTTATCCAATAATCTTTAAATAGTAATTTTTTTGTTGTCATTGCTATTTTAAGTTCCAATAAAGCTGGTCTTCTGCATTTAAAGCATTACTCTTTGGGAGCAGGGAGCAGCTTGCAGCATCAGGGAGCATTCTTGGGCTTAGGTTTAGCTTTTGGAGCCAGAGTGGCGAGCGCTCTGCTCTTATCAGAATACTACACTTATTTTATGGAATTATTATTTTCAATTACCTAATGTAAAGTTTAATATTGCATTCTGTAGTTCCATTTATGTTTTGTGTATATGAGTATTGATAAAAGTTTGAGCACTCTAAGTGTGTGAGAGTCGAACTACATGCAAATTACTGGTCTGAGCTGTTTTCCATGCTATTTAAAGTTCAACTGTCATGCTACAAATAACAGTGAACCAGGATGCAGGTTTATTCATGCTTTCTGCCGTTTACCTCTAATATGGGCAACTTGTTAGATACTCCTTTGTCGTCTCTCATTATCCGTAAAAACAAACCGCTGAAGCCACGTTTTTTCCTTCCTCCTACAGTCAAGGAGTTCCTTGCAAAAGCCAAAGAGGACTTCCTCAAGAAATGGGAGAATCCTTCACAGGTTTGTACATTTTTTTTCTCTACCTATGCTCTGCCAGGATTCTAGATGGTTAGACATTCCGGAAGAGTATAATGCCATCACCTTAGGAAAGATGTGTGCAGAGATTATTTATCCTTTCTCCAGTAGCATAGATAAAAATTGACAAAATTCTAATTAGGGCTCCAACAATTAATAGATTTAATCATGATCACTATATTATTAAAATAATTGTCAACTAATTTCTTAATTATTAACACAGTATACAGATGCTAACACAAGAGCAGCCCATTTAGAGCAGGGATCATGAACAAATTGTATTAAAAAATCTATATGAACATCTTTTATTAAAGAATGCTTTTAGTCTGTGAAAATGCTCAATCCATATAGTATTAAATCTTCTATAAGGCGCCTTTTGTTATTCTATTATTAAACAATCAATATTAAAAAAATTAATTAGATTGATTGGAAAAATAATTGTTTAATGCAGTTCTTATTGTGATGGTAAAAAACACGGAGAATTCTATTCTCCTCAAAGTGCTTGAAAGTATAAAAAAGTAAATTCTAGAAAATGAATTCTGGCCCGTTGTCGTAGCAACCTCAATGTAGTTAATGTTTTCATAGGAAATAAAGTTTCTTTAGATTAACATTAGGGCTGAAACAAATAACCGGATGAATTGTGATTGATCCATTAATCGTTAACTGGAGTATAGAGACTGTAAAACATGCTTTTAGCTGACAGGGACCCACATTGAGCAGCAAGTAAGAAAAATACTTAAAAATGTAGATAAAATCAAGATAAAAAAAACCAAAAAACTTTTTCATCTGCCAAAATGCTCTATCCAAAATTCCTTAAGTGGAAAAGTTTGTTTCATCTGGTTTCATTTTGTTAAAAATCTTCTTTAAGGAACCTTTTGCTTTCCGATTATTAATTGATTAATCGAAAAAAAATAAATAGTCAACAGATTAATTGATTTGCAAAATAAACGTTAGTTGCAGGTCCAATTAACATAGTATAATCACCTTCTATCTAAGTCAGGCAACACTTTACTCTCACTTTAGATCTTCTATCCAAATATCGTCTTAGCTCAGTGAAAATATCGACATCAAGGAGTATTTTTATCAGTAGTTGAGCTCAGGTATGCTGCGTTTATTGACCAGGTTTTGGGGCTTCTGGGTCACTAGAGCTAAAAAAAAAAAACGGCCCAATTCTTGTTATGGTGTATGATATCTATAGCTTTACTAAAACATTAAATGAAAAGTTAAGTGTCTTTTAAATGGTTAAAAATTGGTTATAAATAGTCCTTTAAGTGAGATAAAGTCTCAGTTAAAAAGTTCCTCCTTAATGATATTCTATAAATTGCAAGATGTCCAATCACAAAAATGTCCAAGAAATTGATTTTTGATGCTCAATCAACAGTGGATTGTAATTAGAATTATTATTTTTGCTGAAATAAACAAAAATAAAAGCTTTTGATGCCTAGAAGAAATAATGTCTTTTTGTGTGTTTTCTTTTTGCTAATTCTTTCTGTCTTCCATGTGCTCAGAACACTGCTAGCCTGGAGCAGTTTGAGAGGTTGAAAACCTTGGGTACGGGCTCATTTGGCCGCGTCATGCTGGTGAAGCACAGAGAAACGGGACAGCATTACGCCATGAAGATCCTCAATAAGCAGAAGGTCAGTATCACCAAGGGGATCGTCCAGGTCGCAGGGAAATTAGGGCTGTTTAAAAGTGTTCTATTCATCTGCAGATGCTTCTGTTTAATGTTCTCACCTGTTGCTTATGGGATTCACTGAGTGGATTTGTATGGGTTTCATTTCTGAGGGCTTCAAATACAGTTGCAGGCTTCTTCATTCACTTGTGCTAAAATAAGCACCATCCAGTGATGTTTTTTCTGTATGAAGGCTACAGCAAGTGGAGCAATTAAGTATAAAGTTCCGCCTACATTTCTCCTCTGACAACGAAACTGTATGATTATGAAGGTCTAGTCATCACAAGTCATTTTAGACGCCAGTTTGATTAATTTTTATCCTATACTGAGGCCATATTTTAAATACTTCCAACTGAAAATCTTAGTATTCCATAAACAAATATAATTTAAAATGAGATTTTAGACTTCAATAAAGGATATTTCTTTTCTAATACATGAAATGATATTGTCTATTTAACGTGATTGTCAGTGAAGTGTTTTTTTTATGTGGCCTATATTGATTTTAAAACATTAAGTGTTTGGCCGACCTTGGTAGACGTTGATTGTCTGCTTGTTGCTTTTATTTAAAACAATCTAAGAAATATCTGTACTGTATGAATAAGCAGATGTTCAGTATTTCAATAGGCAGTCATTTTCATTAAGGGGTGTGTCTGTAACTACTTTAGAGTTGTTGTTTGTTCAACTTTACCTTGGGGAATAAATGTAATCTACTATCCTGGACCTTAGATAGAAGGAAGTACTTTGACCATATTTGTTTTGGTAATGAGAGTCTTAGGTTAGAATAAGAGAGGAAGTATGTTTTGGGCTTTTTAAGACACCCTCACGGCTTTGTAATTGTTTACTTTGCATGTGTTTATGGGTTAATTGGTTAAATAAAGGGTTTCGTTTTGGACAAGATCCAAACAGATGGCAAGCACGGATGGGATTTTGCAGGAGACAGAATCCGATTAATGATGCAGAAGTTGACTTCTGAGTTAGAACTTCCCTTCAGGGGTAAAATAAAGAACTGTTTAATATTTTATCTCTGGTCATTTCGACTGCATTTGAATAATTCTTGATAAAAATCTCATGTATTTCAACCCGTAAAAATCTATACTGGATTTTGAAACTTTTTTCTAAATATAAAATCAGCATTTTCAGTGTATGTAATGTCATTTAGGGCACTTTATAATGGGGAAAACATGACAACCATATTGTATGAACCATGCAGACCTGGCCTGATTTATTCTACAGGTGGTTTGTTCAGATACAACTACGGCCAGAATAATTCATATGCTGGCAGATTTAGATCTGAAAATACTGTCTTAGAGTTTAGCAGGCTGACACTGTTATTTATTGCCCTAGTTTTAGCTTCCTTCTCTCAATATTTTTGGTAATCATTTATTTGTTTAATTCATAATTGTCATACTAATGCATTAAATAGGACAAAAGACATGGAACATAGATAATATAAATAAATATTAATTCAAAAGACAACAGATTTTCATGCAGGAAAACCACAGGTAGGTCAGGATGTTACAGTATCTTTAAGACTGAGCTAAAATTAATAATGGTGGTCTAAAGGTCTGCTACTGCAGATATGCTATAAAAACAAGGTACCAATGAGGTTTAATTTGGACAACTTGTCTCGATTTAGTTTTAATCATGGTGTTATGACCAAAAGTACTTTTCTTTTTAGTGAGAATTTAGTAAGGCCCAAATTCGAATAATCCAGGTCCAGAAAGCAAAGATCCTGTACGGATATTGGTTCCAACATTATGCATTTTCAGCTCCACTGACTTGGGGTGTCACTGCCCGATTTGCACATGTGTAAGCAGATATTCACCCAGGTCGTCAGAAATAATATAATTCTGGTACTAAAAGGGCTTATTTCTACTCTTAAATCACCAAAGTATAATAATACACACCTTTAAAAAATGTTTTATGACTTTTCTTAGGTACTTTGATGCGTTTTACATTCTGTTTAACTGCTTGACTGACGTCATGATAGGACATGCTCAGAGCAGTCCAGCAAAACATGATTAAACCATTTTTATCTGCATTTTAGTTGTTTCTTTCTTTAGATTAAGTACTATGTACCATAATGTTAACACGAAAGGAAAACATAAAACTTGGGTTCTTGCAAAAAAAGAACCCCAAAAAAAACAGCCATTCCTATGGGGTGGACACGTTCTTCTGGTTGAATTTGCATGTTTTCTACTGCTACTGCTACTATATAAAGCTTCGTACTCAACGCTAATTCTGACGTTTTGAATTGAAAAAGCTTCCTGGATGGGAAGCGAAACGTCTTCAAACTTTGAAATGAAGTCCAGTGGATTGTTTTTGAAGTTTTTTGGATTGACTATGACCTGGAGGACTGAGAATCTTCCCCAGCATAGTAAAATTGTAGTTTGAGGGATCCCTATTTCTAATCATTCACATGAGATTTGATCAACCACATTATTTTTAGATTTTAAACTAGGAAACAAATGCAGCTTATAATTTATACAAAACTTGAAACAAGCCAAGAACGCTACAAAGCAGGTGCTAAGACTAGCACTGTTAGCAGTGATGATAATCTCACAGTCCTTACAAATCACCTACAGGTGCTGGTCATAAAATTAGAATATCATGAAAAAGTAGATTGATTTCAGTAATTCCATTTAAAAAGTGAAACTTGTATATTATATTCATACATTACATACAAACTCATATATTTCAGATGTTTATTTTGTTTAATTTTGATGATTACAAATGACAACAAATGAAAATCTCAAATTCATCATATCAGAAAATTAGAATATTGTGAAAAGGTTCAAAATTGATGGCCCCTGGTGCCACACTCTAATCAGCTAATTAACTCAAACCACCTGCAAAAGCCTTTAAATGGTCTTTCAGTCTAGTTCTATAGGCTACACAATCATGGGGAAGACTGCTGACTTGACAGTTGTCCAAAAGACGACCATCGACACCTTGCACAAGGAGGGCAAGACACAAAAGGTCATCGCTAAAGAGGCTGGCTGTTCACAGAGCTCAGTGTCCAAGCACATTAATAGAGAGGCGAAGGGAAGGAAAAGATGTGGTCGAAAAAAGTGTACAACCAAGAGAGATAACCGCACCCTGGAGAGGATTGTGAAACAAAACCCATTCAAAAATGTGGGGGAGATTCACAAAGAGTGGACTGCAGCTGGAGTGAGTGCTTCAAGAACCACCACACACAGACGTATGAAAGACATGGGTTTCTGCTGTCGCATTCCTTGTGTCAAGCCACTCTTGAACCACAGACAGCGTCAGAAGCGTCTTGCCTGGGCTAAAGAGAAACAGGACTGGACTGCTGGTGAGTGGTCCAAAGTCATGTTCTCTGATGAAAGTAAATTTTGCATTTCCTTTGGAAATCAAGGTCCCAGAGTCTGGAGGAAAAGAAGAGAGGCACTTCATCCACGTTGCTTGAAGTCCAGTGTAAAGTTTCCACAGTCAGTGATGGTTTGGGGTGCCATGTCATCTGCTGGTGTTGGTCCATTGTAGGGCTGCAACAACGAATCGATAAAATCGATAAAAATCGACTTTTAAAAGCGTTGGCAACGAATTTAATCATCGATTAGTTGTGTCGCGCGATTAATGCGTCATCCGCCGCCGCCGTCATCCCGGGGAAGAAAAAAAAATATGGCGGAGCGAGTCAGCGCCGCAGTTGCAGTGTTGCCAACTCAGCGACTTTTCAGACCTCTCCAGCGACTATTTTTTTAAAAAGCGACTAGCGACAAATCTGGCGACTTTTTACGGTGTCACTGGCGGCTTTTGGAGACTCTTACGTGAAAGCATGTATCGTTCCTACTCTTGTCCTCCAGCGGCAGCTGCTGCCGTGGGGCGCCTCCCCCATCCCAACGCCTTTCTCCCTCTCCCACAAGAATCCCTCTCAGCGCTGCAGTCCGAGCCGCAGGATTTTAGTGAGGAGTTTACCCTCAGCGTCCAGACTGCAAATGAAGCGCGCATGCCCCGGGATTGACGGCGCAAATTGATCACAATAATTAAAATAGCCTTTGTAAAGTGAAAAAAGTCGTAACATGCAACTTTTGTAAAGACAAATAAACATGGCACGGAAGCACCACTGTTATGACGCAGCACCTGAAAAGAAAACATGTTGGAGCCTTCAATGGCAGTGAAGAGAGCTGATCAGCAGGATGAGTAACCATGTTTGTTTCATTTTAAAGTGGGGAAACGTAACGTTAGTTTCTCAGGTAGCTCATCTGATGCTTTCCTTAGCTTGTTAGTAGGTTACAGACAGTGATAAGGTTGGCTACTTATTTTACTTTTAATTTCATTTGAATTAGCTTAAGCAGCGTTTATATTTTCTTTATAAATAAATTAACTTGCAAATTATGAGGGCAAGGCTTTTAAAGTTTAAATCTTCTGGCAAAGATAAAGTAAAGAACATCCTGCAATTTATGGAAGTAAAGCAGAATAAAATCCAGCAAGATCAGTAATATGTCAATTAATTATCTGCCACATTCCCATGTAAATATCTGTCTTTGGAGGACGTGTTTTTTAGCACCCCTACTTCTCTCATTTTTATTCCAAATACAATTTATAATTTGAATCACAGGGCTATTTTTATCTCTATGGTTCAGTATTTTCTCAAGTAGCAACTTTAACTGCTATACTTTCCTGTCTTAAAAGGCAGAACTCTTCTAGTCTAAAAAAACCTCATTTGTTGAAATGGGGGGGGCCTATTGTTTGAACCCCTTAGGGGCTTTAAAAAACAAAAATGTCTCTTTTTGCGCTTTATGAAACAAAGTACCCTATATTTTCTGGATGTACAGCTACATTTCTCATGTAAGTTTGCGTAGTTTTAAAACAAACATTTAATTTTTCATATAGCACCAGTACAGTTAATGAGCAACCTGTACTTGTGTGCTTGTTTGTTCTGTCTAAAATGTTTATTTTGGAATAAAGAGGTTAATATAAAAAAAATATTTTGTGTCCGATTAATCGAAAAAATAATCGGCCGATTCATCGATTTTCAAAATAATCGTTAGTTGCAGCCCTAGTCCATTGTGTTTTCTGAGGTCCAGGGTCAACGCAGCCACATACCAGGAAGTTTTAGAGCACTTCATGCTTCCTGCAGCTGACCAACTTTTTGGAGATGCAGATTTCATTTTCCAACAGGACTTGGCACCTGCACACAGTGCCAAAGCTACCAGTACCTGGTTGAAGGACCATGGTATCCCTGTTCTTAATTGGCCAGCAAACTCTCCTGACCTTAACCCCATAGAAAATCTATGGGGTATTGTGAAGAAGAAGATGCAATACACCAGACCCAACAATTCAGAAGAGCTAAAAGCCACTATTAGAGCAACCTGGGCTATCATAACACCTGAGCAGTGCCACAGACTGATCGACTCCATGCCACGCCGCATTGCTGCAGTAATACAGGCCAAAGGAGGCCCAACTAAATACTGAGTGCTGTACATGCTCATACTTTTCATGTTCATACTTTTCAGTTGGCCAACATTTCTATAAATCCTTTGTTTTTATTGGTCTTCAGTAATATTCTAATTTTCTGATATGATGAATTTGAGACTTTCATTTGTTGTCATTTGTAATCATCAAAATTAAACAAAATAAACATCTGAAATATATGAGTTTGTATGTAATGTATGAATATAATATACAAGTTTCACTTTTTAAATGGAATTACTGAAATCAATCTACTTTTTCATGATATTCTAATTTTATGACCAGCACCTGTATGTTTAATCTGACATCGTTTCTGTTTCTTTTTTTTAGCCAAGTTCCTCATAATGTGATTCAGCTCAATGAGACAGTTTAGCCACAACATTGCATTTATTAACAGCTTCCTTTGTTTCTTCAAAATAAGAGTGTTAAATGCAGAATGTGTCTGTGAAGCTCATAGGCTTAAATTTGTTTCCAGGACTAACAGTAGCCTACGCTGGTATGACGAAGTTACTTTTCATGATATGGATTTTACTTTGATGAAAAATTTAAAGAGGTGTTGTGATTGTTTTTAAGTGCTTACACCAAAAGATCTCCTTATACTCCTTTAAAAGCATGGTTTTAGCCTTTAAGTTGTAGTTTCTGATTGGTGAAACCTTTGTGAAAATTGTGATTCCGTTTCCCCAAGATCAAGTTGTCTTCTTCTAATAAATCCAGTATGAAGTTTCTCCTCTACTGAATTAAAAATATAGTAATATAGTGAATGCATAGTGTAGCATTCAGTGGTTAAAGATGTATTTCCAAGTGTTAAAAGGGGGGCAGTAAATAGATTAACTGTCAGAGGATGTTAGGCTGCTCTTCTTATTAGTTGTTTATATTAATAGATGTTTTAAATCTCAGCAGTCTTTTAAGTGATAAAATATAACCTTTGTTATATACTGTGTTTCCCTGGGTTTGACTTTCAGGTGGTGAAGCTCAAGCAGATAGAGCACACCCTAAATGAGAAGAGGATCCTCCAGGCAGTCAGCTTCCCTTTTCTGGTGCGGTTAGAGTATTCATTTAAGGTAGGTCTAATGTCGTTGTTGTTTATATGTCATGGTGGCTGGGAGTTAAGTTCTGGTTTAGTCCGGTCTAACTCATAATTTTCTTTTTGACATAAATGTCATCATTTGCTTCATAAATGGCGATTCCACTTCTTTTTTGTAAAACAGTCCTGAAGAATATGTTAACATTCCATTGAAAAATTAGCTAAAAACAAGATGGCTGCTCTCTGTTATCCACTTCATGCTGTGTTTATAATTATCCACGTGAGCTGTCTGAGTTTGATTCAAACTCAGACAGCTCTTGTTGTGAAAGTCTGGGCTGTTTCTGCACAGTGCAGCTCTGTGCTGTGGCTTCCACTCACCTTTTTATATGCAGATGAGTTCACTTGTAAATTTGTGTGCTGCTGCTTGGTGAAACAAATATATATGTGAGTTTTTTTTGGAAAAGTGCAAATCTTATAGGGCCTGACGATCCTGCTGCTGACCCGCCCATTTAGATCCATGCTGCTCTCCTGATAAGATGATTGAATAATAGTATACTGGATAACCAATTTATTCTGTAAGGGCTTTAATTAATCCCTATATGACAGTGAAACAGGCTTTTATATAAAATGTTTTAACTTCGGAAATTACTTTATCATGTCTAAATGTCCGCCTTTATGTGTATTTCCTAGAAACTGCAGATACTTATTTTAAATCATAGAATTAAATTAAGCAATCAACATTTACTGAGTTTCCAGATTAACCCTTGATAGTTCTTCATTGTCAATAATAACTTTTTTTTGTTGCCAGCAAATAGCATAAGACAAGATTTATTTACATTTAAAGATCCTTTGTTGGCTTTGAACCACTTACAATAATTCAGAAGGTCATAATTAAGGCTGTTCATCAGATTCTCCATATTGCTGCTGGAGATAAAGAGATTAGTGTCTTAAGCAAACAGCAATGGAAAGAGATCAGTTGTGGAAAGAGACGCAAAATTATTCATATAGGTTATGAATAATAGAGGCCCCAAAATGGAACCGAATGAAAACAGAAAAATGAAATCGAATTAACTTCTGAATCAACATTTAGATGAATGTATTGCTTTCTTTCTAATAAATAATTGTTTACTCAGTTTTGTATAGTAGCTTTAAACCATTATCTATACAACCTAGAAAGTAAATGTCATGATTTATGGCATCAAATGCTTTGGAAAGGTCTGAAAACACACAAATTCCAAATTCTTTGTTGTCTAAAGCTGAATGAACTCCTATTAGTTCAATCAGGGCTATACACGTAGAATGTTTTTTTTTTTTTTTCCTGAAAAACACATTGATAATTGTATGAAATATAGTAGAATTTTTAAGCAAGTGATTATTAAGTCTTTTATATACAAGTTTTTCCAACGTGGCAAACGTGAAATAGGGCGATAATTTGAAAATAGTCCTGGATCACCAGTTTTAAACAAAGCAAATTTTTAATCTGAGGAAACAATACCAGAGACAATGAAAATATATAAGTAGTACAGATATTGATAGAGTGGGCCATTTAACAACAGAAGTACTTACAGAATACCATCATGACCAGAAGCAGAAAGC
Organism: Cyprinodon tularosa; assembly: GCF_016077235.1. Lineage (NCBI taxonomy): Eukaryota > Metazoa > Chordata > Actinopteri > Cyprinodontiformes > Cyprinodontidae > Cyprinodon > Cyprinodon tularosa. The sequence continues at coordinate 64,498 of NW_024039350.1, forward strand.
TGAAGACCAACAATGATTATCTGAACCACATAAGAAATAGTGGTTCAAATATTCCAACAAAAGAAAATGTACCTTTCTATACAATCTACCGGGTTTATGTTTGAGGAGGCAATTTTTTTTTTTACCAGAGAACCACCAACATTTGAGAAATAAAAATCTTAAACTTGCAAGCAATATTGAAAGGATCCATAAAAACTTCCATCTGAAAAGGTTTATGGCTATTTTAAAGGATCAAATTTACTTAAAAGATGTTAATTCATTTTTTTCACTGTAGTGTTTTTTTCTCAGCAACCCTCAGAAGATTATTCTATTTTTATTTATACAATTTATATGTTGACAGTTTTAAAGGTGTATGAGATAATAGAGACTTTTTGTACAGCTTATTTTTTTATTAAAGGCATAGTTTAGGATTTTCACTGAATTCTTTATAAGGCCCGCCCACTCCACTTAAAAAAAAAAATGCACATGCACAACCTTGTACCTGCTCCTTAGAGGGAAAGCCTGTCAGACGGGTGTAAGAGCATGCATGAACCCATTTCTCATTGTGCTTTTTGGGATTTTTTGAAAACCATAGATTTGGTGTTTTTTTTTTGTTTTTTTTTTATATCTCTGCATAATTTAATGAAGGGATATTATTTTTTGAAGATATCATTAAATATTTGCATAAACATATGATAGGCAGAGTTATTTCAATAATTGCTTAAATTTTTATTTATTAGTATTGTTGAAATGTTACCTGGGAGGAGCTTGGAGTAGAGTCGTTGCTCCTCCACCTTGAAAGGAGCCAGCTGAGGTGGCTCGGGCATCTCTTTCAGATGCGTCCTGGGGAGGTGTTCCAGGCATGTCCTATTGGGAGGAGGCCTTGTGGTCTCTTAGCTGGCCTGGTGTCACCGTTGGGTCCCTCCAGAGCAGCTGGAGGAGGTGTGTGTGGATCGGGAAGTCTGGGCATCTCTGCTTAGACTGCTGCCTCCGTGACCTCGGATAAAGTGGAAGAAAATGGATGAATGTTGAAATTTCTGTAATAGGTAGCTGATCTTTTATTGCTGATGAAGGTTCTCAGTCATCCAGGTCAGTCATTCCGTAAAAATTCAAAAAATATCCACTGGACTTGGTTTCCAAGATTTGAAGACGTTTCGCCACCTCTCCAGGAAGCTTTCTCAATTCAAAACATGCAAATGGGCCATTTGCATGTTTCCAAGCGATACAAGGCTTTGTCTATATAAGACTCAAACTCACTGCGGATCCAGACATTTGAATTGAGAAAGCTTCCTGGAGAGGTGGCGAAACGTCTTCAAATCTTGAAAACCAAGTCCAGTGGATATTTTTTTAATTTTTACGGACTGATATTTTATTAAGTACGCAACAGCTTTCCAATTGAACTATTTGAAATATTGGAAAATTATGTGAAATATCAGTAAAAAATATTTCAGATTTAGCAATCTTTGAGTGATTTACACAGAGATGTTTCCAACTTAAAATGATTTTAACACTTAATCCTGATTTGAATCCAATCTGTGGACGGGGCAAAAAAAAAAGGACAGAATAGAAAGGAAATAATCCAAGCCTTAAAGACTTCAAGCTCACCACCAAAGAGTGTGTCTTTAGAGATCTCTGACAAAACTGCAAACTGCCATGAACACAAATCCATTGATCTTCACTTTTAGGCACAAATAACCTCCATTTATCACAGAATTGAATTTACTTTTACTGATATCTATGTCTCTCTAAGCATGAATATTTTGGATTTTCTAGTATTTATTGAGCTATTTTAAAGATTAAACAACCAAGATGTCAGAAAAATCTTTTTAACCCTGCTACCATCTTGTCAGCAGGGTCTCCTGTGAGGTTCTTTTTGTTTTTATCCCTCCTTTCTTCACTGTAAACCCTGCTTCCATAGAATACAGTCAATTTGGCTTCGTGCGCCACATGAACAGGTGTCAGCGGCACTTTGTGCCTGTGCACACTAACCCAGATGAGGGCCGTACTTCAATTATGTCCTTACTCAGGTTAAGCTGTTAAGATGCACCTGGCTGGGCAGGCGGTCAGTATCCTAGAGGCCTTAAATAAACCTATTAACGGTCCATGTGTGCTGTTCTGCACACAGATAGAAGTGGCACCAATGAGCACAAATCAATGCCGCCGAACTCATTCTGAGATCATTAAAACCGTTTTCATTCGTCTAAAAAAAGGGACTGGGTTATTTTGTTTTGTGTTTTACTCTTAAGAGGCTTTCATATCACATTTTTGAGCATTAAAGAGACTAAATGAGCAGTGGCCAGACTTCACCTTCAAACCTGGTAGCATGTTTTCAGACCATTTCCTCGCTTTGTGTATTTCAGTTCCTAAGAGGGAGTTAGAAAGCAAACATTAGCAAGATCCCACTAATGTTAGAATGGAACAAGCCTAATCCTCAGACTAAATTATTGTATGTTTTTGTATTTGTGTATAAGAGAGGGTTTCTAATAATATTTTTCTCCATCCAGGACAACACCAACCTTTACATGATCATGGAATATGTTCCAGGTGGAGAGATGTTCTCCCACCTGCGGAGAATTGGCAGATTCAGGTCAGTGTCTATAAGCATCAGGGTTTGCAGCAGGAAGTAGCTCCTGGTGATTCCCATAACAATTTTTTTGGGGTGTTTCATGTGTTTTTCTGTGCCCACAGTGAGCCACATGCTCGTTTCTATGCTGCTCAGATTGTGTTGACCTTCGAGTACCTGCACGCTTTGGACCTGATCTACAGAGACTTGAAACCTGAAAACTTGCTCATAGACCAACAGGGCTACATACAGGTTAGCAAACCTGATTCAACCGTTTCCTGTTTGTGAGGAGAATACAGGAGCTGACATAGAAGGTTGACGTATTTCAAAGATTTTTATTCGTCTTCTTTAGGGGTGCAAATAATTGTAGAATGGGCTTTTTAATTTTTGAATCAAAAACATTAAATTAACAAGCCACAAATAATTGTCTCTACATGTATGACTGGTTAAAGTCCAGCTATCAAAAATCATTTAACCCTCATCTGAAAAAATAAATTGCTTTTATAAAATGCCTCCATCTGGAATTTAGAGAAGAATTTAAAGTTAAAATCTGTTCTTTTTAATTTATTATTGTGCTGTAGCTGTAAACATCCCTCTAGATACCTGTCTCCTGGGAATGTCTTCTAATGCTCTTTAAGCTTACACTCAGACCTCTGACTCTTTCACTCTATTTTCAGCTCCTACCCTAATTTAAATAATTAATCATAGCTTTTTTACTCACTAACTAATTCCCATACTGTTGGTTATTCCAGTCTCTTAAGGATCGGAATTTATTTGTAAAGCAATGCAAAATGATTTTGATGAAAAAAGATAAACTGATACAAATTTAGAGGGGAGATTTTACTGCAGTTTTTTGGCCTTGATGAAAGGATAGTTTTTTTTCTTTTCTTTTTTTGCTAAATTCCTTTTTTATCAACATGACACAAAAGGATATCTAATAAAGCAAAACTGAGATTAAAAGGGTTTTAAGATGATCCATTCTACATAGGAAAAAAAAATCCTGAATCTGTAGTCTGCAAAAGATCAGAATATGTTTATCACGTTCTGTAGAGGTTGTGTCACCACCTTGTGGTTATATGTGAAATTACAGCATCATTTTTTTCCCTCTGCATTTTATTTCTGTTAGCTGTGGTCCATAAAGTGTTTAAAAAAAAAAAAAAAAAAAATCCTTTCTGTCTTTCCTTCCCACTCAGGTTACAGATTTTGGCTTTGCCAAACGGGTGAAGGGCCGGACCTGGACACTGTGTGGCACCCCAGAATATCTGGCTCCAGAGATCATTCTCAGCAAGGTGATCTAACTTCTCTCTTTTGTTTTTTACTTAAAACCTAAAGGGAAACACAGTTTTTTGTCAACATCCAAATAACACTAAACAAATCCGACCCAATTAACCCTAAACAAACCTTGAGCTTTAATAGTTTGACTTAATTTAATCCAGATACATTTCAAGCTAAAATATGACAATAGATAGAGGATTGTTTTTTGGTATGCTTCTAACAAGACCTACAATGCAAATGATTCTCGAAACAGCAAGTATAGTTGGAAAATGTCCATATTTAATCTGCTGCACCTCTTATAACCTAGAAATCTGATGATTTGTTTCCACCGGCAGGGATACAACAAGGCAGTGGACTGGTGGGCGCTGGGTGTTCTGGTCTATGAGATGGCAGCGGGGTATCCTCCTTTCTTTGCCGATCAGCCGATTCAAATTTATGAAAAGATTGTATCAGGGAAGGTGAGTTTCACTCACTTATCACTTAGCTCGTACACTTAAAATATTGGGTTTATTTGACTTAAAAGAGGCTTTGCCAGTTTTATCTTTTTTTTTTTACATATTAAAAAAAGATATACTATCTGTAATTCCCTTGTTTATTTTATAAAACATTTATTTGCAGGGATTTCTTCTACACTATGTGAATGTTTCACACATTGGGAAGCAAAAAAAATCCAAATGTTTGATATTGCATCATTTCTAAGCTCCTATTTGATTAAATCATGCAATGTTTTGATCATTTCTGTTTTAATGCATAATCCCACATAAGAGTGGCACTTTTTATATATGGAAATCATCATTTCCAGTTTGTCGTTTAACTTTTAAAAGCCCTTTACCGTTACATATTAATATATTGAATTACAATCCTGATCTCGATATCAATTTTGGCAATATCCCGTTTGCAAATGATCCATGTTTTCAGGATTTGGTTCAATAGATTCTAGGCTATCAAGGTTCCCTTTCATCCCTCCAGTGATCGTATTTGAGGTACACAGTCTGAACAGCTCAATTTTATCTTTTCACCTCACAATATATGCAAACTATATATATTACTTATATCGAGATGAACTGGATCAGAAATGGATCTCATATTTTGTAGTCGCTATTCAGTCTAAACTATGATGTTTTATTAAATCGAACTTTACAACACACTTTGGACACTAATGATGACACAATCATCAAACTGTTAGTGCTTCTAGAATTAATCTTAACTTTATGAACTATTTTTTCTACATTTACTTATTGTGATACATCTTGTTAATACCCTCAACAACAGAAATACATAATATATATAAAAACAACCTTTATATTTAAAATGAGATATTTAATAAATCACTTACTATAAAACATGCTGAGGTGTTTCTTGTGTGATACCAGAGACACCTTTTTATAGGCCATCATTTGGGATGGAAACAGCTGATATTAATTTGCACTAAGGGGCAGTATTGCTTTCTATTTACTGAGAGATTTTAGCTTCACCCTTTTCTCCCTTTCTTCACATGTTCAACACTTTTTCCCTGTGACATTTCACTTTATGACACAACTTAATTTTTCAACAATCATGGTTTGATGTCTTTCTATGTATGGATGCCATGGATTGTTACAGACATCTGATGAAAATGTCATGTCAATACCACCTCTAGAAATATATTTACTGAGAAAAATTGTGCCGTGTTCAATACTTATTTCACCCGCTGCATATGTAACCATTTAATTATACATTTTACAATTTAGGGATATATTTATATCTTTAAAGAGATGCTGTGTAACTTCTATCAAACAGGGGAATTTGACCTCCAGCTTTAGTCCCCTTATTTAGGCTGCACTTTAAAAAATGAAATTGTCTAGAGCTGTTCCTAACGAAATTTCTTTTTGTTTACACTTGTGTATACAAAATGACAAAATAAATCTGTCTAAGTCTAAAACAACTGGCAATACCTCAATTTAGAATAATTAACCCCCCCCCATGATTGGAAATCTGCTAGCAGACCACTTTAAATCAGCACATTGAGAAGTCATGAATTACAAAGAAAAGTAAGTGATATTTGATCTAAACAATCATTTAATGCATCTTAAATTAAGCTTAACAGGGGCGGAAGGAGCACTGTGTTAGTTTAATAATGTAATTAATAATAGTAAATTTCCTTTATTTCACAATCTGTTCATTTTATTAATTTAAATCCCCTTGTCCCTTATGGGTCTCCATACACTGCAGGGGTCACATTACAGTCATTCATATATTATTCTTGTGACCCTTCATTTGGTGTCAAAAGCATTCATATTCTTTATTTAAATAAAAGTACAGATACCTGTTTAATAAACAAGAGTGTCGTAAAAGTACTGACTGAAATCCTTTACCTAAGTAAATGTAAAAAAAAAAAGTATAGATCCTACAGTGTTCTTCAGTTCAAAGTCAAATGTGTAAGTATTCACCCAAAATGGTGCAAAATAACTTACAAACTCTTCCAATAAAAAAACATTTCTTTGCACAGAAAAGTGGTTATTTTCCACTTCTGCTCACTGTGCTGGTAGAGAAAACACAGATAATACAGAGTTAAGCTAGTTTTGTTCTAAATTAGGATTTCAGACAGGATAATAAAGACAGAACTGAACAGAAGTCCTGCATAAGCAGCTCATTACATTTGGCTGCAAATAACATTAAGACTGACATAGATTTTGAAACATAATCAACATGTAAATGTAAAAGTCTTCTTAAGGGGGATAGACGGGATGTCTCACGTCTCAGAATCTGATCCCTCATATCCATGCAGCTTTTATGTCATATCTTTATCAATATGTATAAATGTAGAAAGTAAGGAGTAGAAAGTACAGATTGTGTGTAAATGTAGTGAGTGAAATTAAAAATTCCTCAGAAAAGTAAATATTCAAATAAAGTATAGATACCAAAATAAGCTACTTAGGTGCATATTAAGCTACTTAGTGAGTATTTATAATTAGTTACTTGACAATTCTGCTTGTGACCCTCAAGGGGTTTTGGACTCCCACTGAGAACTAGATCTAGATCAGAGGTCTTCAACAGGGAGTCTGCGACCCCTAGGGGGTCCGCGGAGGTACTGCATGGGGGTCGCGAAAGTCTTGGTTGATTACTTTTTTTTATGTTCCCTCCTGCAATTTTTTGCACTAATTAAAATGTCTTTAAATACACATTAACATGAATTCAACACACTGTAGTAAACAGATAAATGAAAGCAGAAGATGTCTTTCAGTCGATTGCACACATTCAGCGACACACAGGAGCTCTTTCAAACCTGGGCACCGTTTCATTCACAACACCTGTCCCATCAACCAGGAATCAGATTCAGAAATACTTTAATAATCCCAGGGAGTAATTACTTTCATTACATGACTCCATATGTAATAGAGTGACTATAGGACCAGTTTGATATAACACAATTTCATACAATGTATATAATTAGGGGGTCCCCGCTCCATCTCGCAATCAGTTTGGGGGTCCTTGGCTTTGAAAACGTTGAAGACCCCTGCTCTAGATGATAGAATCAGTTTTTGAATGTGATATAAAAGCTTCAGACAACAAGGCTTCGTCTTTAACCTGTAACCTTTCCTCCCATTGTTAAAACCAGTTTATTGGTGTCCAATTTACTGCAAAAACTATAGAAATGTAATATACCCATAATTTGAGTAGGTAAATAAGAAGCTCTACCAATGGAATGAGTATTTTCTACTTTTAGAAATAAGATAAATGGATAATATGCACTTGATGCACTCTCTTATTCCATTGACAAAGTGTCTCACTTACCTGCTTAATTCATGAAATTTTTTCTTATTTTAAGAAAAATCGACCAACTTAGATGTCCTTTTTTTAAATGTTTTACATTTTTTCGGTTAACTTATAAAGCTGTCACTCATTCCTGTTGTATTGTGATTGGTTTTGTGACAGAGACGCTGTAACTTCTTGCATCTTCTTGTTCTTTAGGTGCGTTTCCCATCTCACTTCAGCTCCGACCTGAAGGACCTGCTGAGGAACCTTTTACAGGTACAGAAAACCTCTCAGAAATCCAGAATTTACAATAAGGAGCCATCTGAAAAGATGCGCTGATCTTTTTCTCAGGTGGATCTCACAAAACGCTTTGGGAACCTCAAAAACGGAGTCAACGACATAAAAGGACATAAGTGGTTTGCAACGACTGACTGGATCGCCATTTACCAGAAAAAGGTCTGCAGGTTTATTATATTTTGATTTTTACACATTTGTGACTCTTCGATTTGATTCTGAGTTGGCGCCTTTTTAACGGCTTTGGTCCGTTTTAGGTGGAAGCTCCTTTTGTTCCGAAGTTCAAAGGACCGGGCGATACCAGCAACTTTGACGACTACGAAGAGGAGGAGATCCGGGTCTCCTTTAACGAGAAATGTGCCAAGGAGTTTGCTGAGTTCTAGCATTAAAGCAGAAAAAAAGAATGAAATAGGGAAAGTCTAAGGTAGGCTGGTCAAACAGGAGAGAAGAAAAGCGTCCTGTCTCCTGTCCAAATATGGACACCAGCTACGAAAAAAGGGAAAAATCGCATAGAGGTGTGAAAAGAAGATAGCAGACCGATAACCAGCAGTGTTGCCTTTTCTGTTGCGTTTCTGTTGTATTTAGTTTGATGTCGTCTTATTTATGAATCCCTTTATAATGACGCTGTGTTTCATGGGTGTCGGGGGACGCCGCTAACTTAGAGTTGCCTCTACGCATTTTCACCCCAGATCTTCCCTCCTCTGCAGTCATTCCCGTCCTGTTCTTTTTTCGCGCCACAGCAAAGAAACGTCGACCAATCAGCGCGCCATTCGTCACATGAGCGTGCGCTAAAGACGCCATGGGTTTAAACCAAGCAGGATTCACCATGCCTACACATCAATGCCCTCATGTTGTATGCTTCTTAATTTCTCCCGTCCATCTCATAGAGAAAACAGTTAGAAGGCGATAGGGGCTAAAAGAGAGACGACACAAAAAAATAAAAAATCAGGTACATCTATTGTGCAACTCCATCTACGGCTCTTATTATTGTTAATATATATTTAAAAACTTTGTACATATCTGCCGTACTCCATTTTTAAATGTTAGTAAGTACTTAGTGGCTCCAGTGAAATCATATCACGCTGACATACAATGAAATATGAATCAAAAAAGAGGATTTCTCTCAGTTTTAACGGTGTGGGAGAAAAACCGACCACATAATGGAAACTCAGGTTTTGAACATATCACTTAACAGGCAATTATCTCCATAAACGTCTAAGGATCAGCAGGTGAATCTCGGATTATAGATTTGAGAATTTGAAGTTGTGGTTTAAAAAGAAAATCAAAAGGGAAAAAGAAAAGGGACTATTTTCGGAGTTTTAGTTGGCGTCTTCCACACTTATCCCTTCCAGAATATTCGGTCGGTTTTTGATAAAAGTACTTCCTGTTTCAGAGCTCATGTATTCCACGGGAATTGAAACAACCGCTCGCGTCCCCCACCCCCCACCTCCCCTAACTTTTAGAGACCCTGTGAGACAGAAGACCTCTGACTGCTTCTGGCTGAGGGTCGTCAGCGCTTCGATGTGTGCGGACAGCGGTCAGGATCGCGTGCTTCATCTTGACCGTCACTGTTTGTTCATATCACAGAGGAGGACGGCACCACTCTATTATCATTCTGTGGTTTAGATCACACCCTACTTTTGCTAAGTTACTTTTTATTTGTGTGTATTGCTGTTCAAATAAAGGATTGGTACTGTACTTAACAGGTCGGAGGTGGGTGAAACACCGCAAGGTGATAATACAGCAGGGAAAAAAAGTGTTGAACACATCTTTCCTGAGTAAATTTGTTTCCATTCAGGCTATGGCTGTAATACTCACACCAGAGGCTGCTAACAACCCAAATAATCTGCACATAAAAGAAATCAAAGCAATGCAGTCTATAAATTAGGTTCTCTGTAATCCAGCTGAAATGTATTAAACATTAAGAGGAAAAGCTTTAGACACTGATGACAATTTTAAGACGTCACTGTTGCATTTCTCTGATGGAATTTGAAGGCTTCTTTGATGGAAAGTTTTCTTCAACTCTTCTTGGAAAGTTTTCTCTGCTCTGCAGTTTTTAGATTATGCTCAAGTCAAGTGATTGGTTGAGACAATCTGATAGATTTCTGCCTTTTTCTAATTTCTTTCTGTACCACAAGTTTTCCCATGGCTTTTTTTCCCCTACTTTGCAGCATAAGCTGATATCTTTGAAAACTTGAGGAAATGTGAGCTTGTCTTGCAAAACCTCAGGTTATGTCATGTCTTTGAAGTATTTGTGCTCTTTCTTTTTGAGCTTGTGGTGGAGATCAATGGGCTGTAATTCCCTGTACTGCTGTCCCATGAGCAGCTATGTCACTTTTTCAAAATTTCTTGTTTAATTTCTTTTTTTTCTTTTTTTTTTTTATAAGAATGATCAACTGGCCCTCTGGGAATGAACTTTTATTGCTCTGAGTGCCTCTAAATGTTAAAATAGGTATTAGTTTGATTAATCACAGTAAAAACTAAAGCTGAGTTAATATTGTAGCAGCGCCATCTATAAATGCGGAGCATTCATGACGTGCTGCTAATGTGGCAATTTTTTAGCTCATATGATTCATTTGTGTATGCTCCAGTGTTAAATGTGTAGGGAGGAGAAACAGGAGCATTATTAAGAATTTAAACATGACCTCTATTAAAACAAAAAAGCAAATATGCAATATCATGACAGGGGTTATTAAGAGGTTTGGGTACATTTCTTCTTAGAAATGCTACCATTCCCCCAGCATTTCAGTGGTTTGTCCAAATATTCTGCTTTTCCTTCAGCAGTTGAGTCTTGCGCAGTGAATCTGCAAAAAAGACCTTGTGGTTAAGTTAAAAAGCAAAAACAAACATTGGATTTACTGATTTTAAATGATCACAGATGTGCTTTAGGATTGGTTATTTGCTTTTAGACAACTTTTCTGATCATGCTTTTCAATCCTTTGTCAGAAAAAATGCAAAGAACCAGTCTCTAAGTGTGTTTGGTAATAATAAGTGTCTTGAAATTAGGGTCAGGGTCATCAGAAAGACAAACCTTAGGGCATCAACTAAATCAGCTGCCATTTTTCTTTATATGTTTTCATTCGTTGCCTTTTTCCTTCTACTTTATAACAAATAATTTGAAGACTGTGCAATTTGCATTGATCTCTTTGTGAGCTTGAATTACTTGGGTTGTTACAAACATCCAACTTTAATTTGTGATCAGTAGCCCCTCTAGAAATGCGTTTACAGAGAAGAACAATGTTTGATGATTGTTTCTCTTGCTATAGCTTGTTAAAATGTATTTTTTGTGCAGAGTAAACAATCTGATGATTTGAAGTTAATGACCTCAGGTGTTCGGGGTTCTCTTTGCTTGGAACAGTTTGAAAGCAGAGCATTATGACCAGAAAGGATTTAATAATTAGTGTCAGCTGTAAGATAAAATGAAATGAGGCTGTAATGTCATCTTATCAGCTTATCGGGGATGTGAAATACTTTAGACTGACACAAAGAATTCCTCTCATCGTATTTTTATGTTATGAATCGCAAATTTGTCAAATGATATCAGAAATGAGAAAACAAAATAGGCCTTTGGTTTAAACACATATTTGCAAAGTTTAATAGTCTATGTGCATCATTTGTAAATTTGAGTGATGTTTGAAATGACCTAACATGAAGGAATTACACCGGTGGACTAGTCAGGTTCACAAAAAAAAAAGGATTTGTTTTATCGTCAACCACATGTGTCTCTAAAGATTTCCTCTGTCTACATTCAGCCCCAGATTTAAACTGCAGTCATTTGGATTAAATACAGAGAAACTGTAGGTTGTAGCACTTTATCATGCTGATACAGTGGAAGTCCTGACTCTCAATTAATCTAAGACAACTGACATATATATGGACAAATATGTTGCCATCCCTGGTAAAGATGTTTGAAAAAAACTGATAAATAAATATACCCGCTACGGAATTAGATCCTATGTGAAGAAATAATTTGTTTTTTCCCCAGTTGTATACCACAGCAGCATTCACAGTGAGAAGACTTCACCCATTCTTATTCATATTTTCCATCGAAGGTCTTGAAATAATAATATCTATTTTTTTTTTTTTTTAGACATGTCAAAGGCAGCAGATGTTTTTGAAATAAGGCTAATGGCTTATGGAGAGGTTGTTAAGGAAACTGCGCTACACCTCCATTCCAGAAGGTGGTGGTACCTTCCGTCGCCTAGAAGCCATGACAGCCTGAACCACAGAGCTGTAAACTCCTAAAAATTAAACCCCAAAAGTTTACATTCCATTTGATTTGTATTTTAAATACATCTCTGCTTAACTTTTGACTCAAATATTGATTATTATTAATCTGAGATGGATTAATGAGTTTTCAGGTCAGTGTACAGTACTTTAGTCAGGTAGCCTAAAAGTCTTTTAGAGTATCCTTGTGAGCTTTCTGTTTGCACTGCTCTGAAAGGCCACAGATCTGCATTTACAGGTGGCGTTCTGTGTCACAGAAAGTCTATTATATCAATCTGCTGTTGTCCCACCCCCCCTATTTGAATATTTGAACAATATTCAAATAAAATTTTAGATTATTATATAAGTGGGATTTTTTTTTTTTTTTTTAACACTTGTTTACCAGGGGGGGCAATAAAAGTGTATTTGTCCACAGTCTTGTCCATCATTTAACACATAAATGGTCATTTTAGTGCATCTGCTGATGTTAATGTGAAATTCCTAGTCAAATAAGTTTTGGTTTGCATTATTATTAGTATTAATAAAGTATTAACAGAACCACCAGAATAAGTGTGTCAGATGTTTGCAGACTGTAACATCGTTACCTCATGATTTATCTTTTATGGAAAGACTCTAAAATCTCAATCCTAGTTATGGGATAGGTGAATGATGCACTTCACTGCTGTTTATTTTTATGCATCACGGTTTGTTGAACAGTAGGAAACTCATTTCCACAATAAATCTGGGGCTTCTTTAATTTTTGATGCAAGGCTTCTAGTTTGAGTTAAAAATTGTTCTCATACCTTGTAACCTTCAGTCTCCTGGAACCTTTTTTTTTTTGTTGGTTTTTGTGCTTTTTCTTGATAAATCTGAAGATCAATGGCCAGCCTTCTGGTACTAACATCCTCAGATTGTTCCTTCATGTCAGGTTAAGTATGCAGCATCCCTGACACACTGTCGCAGACACAACTTCTTGTCATTGCAGACACAATGCTGGTACATAAGAGCCTATTGTTGCACTTTTTAGGGAAATGAGACCTCCCTCTTCCCCAGCCAGTGTAAACCATACCTATCCCTGCCACACGTACACACACTAAACGCTCTTGCGAAGGGAAGCATCTAGACTCACGGGAACGATGACATAAAACACCATGTGTAATATTTTGCAACATGAGTATCATTCCAATAAAGTTTTACTTGTAAAATCTCCACTGAACTTGTTAGTTTTTACTCAATGCTGTACGTGTTTGTTCGTAGTTGTTTGAACAAGGTCAAGTTCTTGAAGAGGTAGTTTCTTTTTTTGGTTCTCCATTTGTTATTTTGCAAATGGGTGGTCTTGGATGTTTCCAACTTTTTTTGGGCGCACAAAGTAAAACCGTTGGCTGGTGGACGTTAAATACCAATTAGCTCAGGGGTTCTAACACTATCAAGAAAAGCAAGAAAAGGTCTTGTAGTAGTTTAAACATCTTTCAGGTTTGGATTTGAATAAAAAGAATAGACATATAAAAAAAAATTTTTTTTTCTTTTTTTTACCCGAATGGCATGTAGAAAGCCTGTATCAGGTTATACCCAACAGAGTTGTAGCCACTTTAGCCACTAATGCGGTTTAAGTCTCCAATGAAAGTTATCTTTCAATAGGAGTTTCCTCATTTTTAATAGATGGATCATAATTTATTCAATTCAGTTCAGTTTATTTATATACCGCCAATTTACTCAAGGCAATTTACAGGGACAATTCAATCAAATCATACAGTCAGATTGGTTAAGCGTTTTCTAAGGAAAACCAGCTGATTGCGTCGAATCATTGACTCGAAAGCAATCCCTCACACTAAGCATGCTTGAAGTGCTACTGGAAAGGAAAACCTCCAGCATTAACAGGATCAGTGTGAGGCCGACTTGGGTTCAAGGAGACATAATCAGACAAACAAAAAGAAGATGGGATACAAAAAGTAACCGTCAACCAGCTCCACAGGCGGCCCCGTCCAAGAAACACACAGCCAGGCAGATGAGCTCCGAGCCAGCTCCCATGTCAGAGGATGAAGAGAGCACATCCAGCCAGTCACTGTCAGAAAAAAACTGGAAAACAGGCCAAGTGCCAACATCTATAAACAAAGGTGTTGATAGCAGCAGCGCAGCTGATATTTCTCTCCAGGATGTTGTTGCAGCCAAACAGGAACAGAGGAATCAAGTATGAGAAAAAGCAGAGGGAGCATAATGTTAGAGATTGAACTAGCAAATACTGCAGAGTGAGAGAATAGAGATAGAATGAAGAAAAATTATAAAAATGGGTCCCCATGTCCTCCAGCAGTCTAACCCTATAGCAGCATAACTATAGAGATAGCTCAGGATAACCTGAGCCACCCTAACTATAAGCTTTATTAAAAAGGAAAGTTTTAAGCCTAGTCTTAAAAGTAGACAGGGTGTCTGCCTCACATACTAAAACTGGTAGTTGGTTCCACAGGAGAGGAGCCTGATAACTAAAAGATCTGCCTCCCATTCTGTCATGATTGGTTACAGAGTAAACCCAATATGCAGAACACACACGGAGGCTGATGAAAAGTTTAACAAGGTTTATTGTTATCACAAGCACATGAATATTGCACTGGAACTGGTTCAGGCCTGGGGGCAGGTTCACTGGAGTCTGCAGGGATGACAGTTCAGTTAGCACAGGGACTGATGAGTTATGAGTCTTAGAGTTTGCTGAGGAATACCTTGAAGGAATCCGGGTTTCTCTTTGAGAGAGGTAACTGTTGGGTCCAGAGACTGTTCAGCAGAGTCCAATAACTGATTCAGCGTCTTACTTCTGACTTTGAGGGCAGACCTTGATTTGGGTTTCCAGCTCTTAGCCAAGAGCTGCAGGGGAATCCACAGAAGAGTCTTCAGGTTTGGCTCACGAGGGCAGGCTCAGCAGGTTAAGCTCATCCAGAGCTTCAAGGAGAGACAGGATTCCTGTGAGGCAAAAACAAGGAAAAGAGTTAGAATCTTATCTCTACTAGAGATAGCAAAGATTCTCAGGTTTACTAGGCTCAGGTTGCTAACCAAACTAGATCAACACTGCGGCGTTGAGGCAAGGTCTGAAGGCAGGTTATATAGTGGAGGATCCTCTGATGATGAGATGCGCCACAGGTGTGTTGGAGGCTCAGCTCAGGAGGATCCACGGTGCACTCTGCTGGAGAAAGGTGGTACAGCTCCAGATCCCAACACATTCTACTTTTAGAAATTCTAGGAACCATCAATAAACCTGCAGAATGAGAGCGAATATCTCTGTCTTATCCTGGTCTAGGTTGGGCCATTTTTTCATTCCAAAACCTATTTTTGAATAAGCCATTTTGTACCGATGTTGTTAAAACACACTTGTAATATAAGGTCAGTTTTAGGGCTTAAATTATTTTAAGTTTACTTAAAATGATTAAATGATGCTCCATACTCTAGTACTTTGAAATATATGTTTACTGATGACACAAACATATTTCTTTATGAAAAGAAAATGGAACAAATAGTTAAACTAGTAGAAAATGAACTGGTTAATAAAATAAAAAAAGGTTTGATAATAAGATATCTTTAAATGAAAATAAAACCAAACCTGTGGCATTTTCTGTTGACCAGATATACAATAAAATGAAGTTGCATATTAATGGAGTTAAAATTAACAGCTTATAAGACTTACAAAAACTATATGAAAAGTGTTTAAAATGAAATACTAAATAAATGTAAAGGACATAATATCTTTGTTAGTTATGCCTTATTTATCATATTCCTCAGAAATATGGGGAAATGCAATCAAGACAGCTTTTGATATATTAAGTTCCAAAAAAAAGCTTATTAATAAAGTGGGATATCATGATCTAAATAAATTAACTTTTTATTCAAAGTAATACTCTATGCCAGGCATCCCCAACCTCGGTCCTCGAGGGCCGCTGTCCTGAAGGTTTTAGAGGTTTCCCTGCTTTAGCACAGCTGATTATAATGATCGCAGTAGACCAAAAGTCTGTTAATCAGCTTTCAATTAAAATCAGCTGTGCTGGAGCAAGGAAATCTCTAAAACCTGCAGGACAGCGGCCCTCGAGGACCGAGGTTGTAGATGCCTGCTCTATGCATAACAATACTGGAATCAATGGCACAAAGCATTGAACAAAAGTCTTCCTCCTGGCGATCAGAAAGTATTTGAGTTAAGAGAAAGTAGATACAACTTAGAAGGTTTGTTATTATATGAACATGAAATAGAGAAAAGTAAAACAAAATCTAGATGTGTTTCAGTTTTTGGTGTAAATCTAAAAAATTAATGAAATGATAAATGTAAACTTTTTCTGCTTTCTGAAGTTCAATTAAATTCAAAAATACTTTGTTACTCTGAGAGCTCTAAGCAGGAAGGATCTTCTGTAGTGGTGTGTCTTGCACCAGATTTGGAGAAGCCACTGACTCAAGACTGAAGACATCTTCTGAAGATGATGCTCTCTGTTGTCAATAATTTCCTCACTTTATGAAGAATTCTTCTTTGTGAAATAATCTCCAGAGGTTCCAGAGGAAGTCCCAGAACAAAGTCGGCCTTCTTAATTAGCTTGTTGAGCTTTTTTAAGTCACTAGCTCTACTGTAACCCCAGCAGAGAATGGAAGAAGAGATCAAACTCTCCACAACAGGCTTATAGAAGCATCTTCTAGCATCTTGCTGCAAATGCTGAAGGACTTAAGCTTCCTTAGGAAGTACAATCTGCTCTGTCCCTTCTTGTAGACACCTTCACAGTTGTGTCTCTATAGGTTGCTGTTTAGGTGAACAACAAAGTAGTTATCTCCTCAGCCATCTGCACTTCTCCCATGATGTAAACAGGATTTAACTTGTTCCTCTTTCCTTTGAAATCTACAGTCACCTCCCTTGTTTTGTTGACATTCAGGATCAGATGAATGTTTCCATACCATGCCACAAAGTGGTTCACCAGCTCTCTGTACCAGAGGCATAGCCAGAAAATGTTTACTGGGGTGGCCAGGCAATAACCAATGTACACTGAGGGGTGGCACCAGAACCTCAGGGTCAATCTACACTCTTCCAACAGGAAAATGAATGAGCAAAACATCCATATTTTCTTAATAAAGACAAACTATACTTTCCTACAGCCTTTGCTAACAAATAGATGAATATATTTAAACATCTGTGCTTTCTATAAAAAAGGAATAGTGGATAAAATCCTTTCAAGTTTGAGTACTGGGGCGAACATCTTTTCCATTGTCTTTACTTACCTACTTTTATCAACAATCATTCTGGATAACATTGCTATTTACGAGTATTAATCTACATAAATTGATTATTTCAATTTATGTAGATTATATGATTTTCTCTTTACCCCATGAAACACAAAATCTAGTAATGGAAAGAGCATGAAATCTGTACTTATCATCTTTGATGTTAGTATTTTAATGTGCATAATTAACCAGTGTTTTTGTTGTCAAGTGATTGTCAATATATGAACATTTTAAATGTTTTGAATATTCCACCTGAGAGTATTACTGCTGCCACCATCTGTATTAGAGGGAAAAAAATGGTAGGGGTGGCTAATGATTGGCTAAGGGTGGCTGAGTACAGAGCAGGGGCAAAGCCCCCCCAGCTTCGCCCCTGCTCTGTACTCAGCTTCTTGTCCATCTTTGATTCACCCAATAATTGCAGAGTCATCTTAGTATTTCTCTAGATGAAAGGACTCTGTCCGGTACTGGAAGCCAGAGGTGTACAGAGTCAAAAGAAATGGAGAGCGTACGTCCCCTGTGGTGCTCCTGTGCTCCATAAAAGGTCCATAAAAGGTCCATAAAAGTCCACAAAAAACGTGTCAATATTCCTCCATACTGCTCGTCCAATGTATTCCAAGTGTCCTGAGTGGGTAGCATCCAGAATTTACTCGAAACGAAGTCATTTAGAATGTTTTTAGAGCATAAACAGTAGTGTATAGGATTTCCTGAAAGCGCGCACATGCGCGCTCACGACGCTACGGAAGCCGGCAGACCAAACCAGCGCATTCAGCTCGGCAAAGAACTCATGCTCTTCCTCAACACTGAAGTCCTCAGACATTTTTCTTTCGTTGTTTCTTTCTTTACACAGGTAAACAGCACATTTCTTCTTCTACGCTTGCATTATTGGCAGAGCAGACGCTGAATGCGCACTTTCATCTGGTTTGGTCTGCCGGCTTCCGTAGCGTCGTGAGCGCGCATGTGCGCGCTTTCAGGAAATCCTATACACTACTGTTTATGCTCTAAAAACATTCTAAATGACTTCGTTTCGAGTAAATTCTGGATGCTACCCACTCAGGACACTTGGAATACATTGGACGAGCAGTATGGAGGAACGTTTTTTGTGGACTTTTATGGACCTTTCTGTCTCGGTCACCATAGACCTCCATTATTTGAATGTCAGCAGACAGCAAGAAGCCTCCCAGATCTCCAGATGCATTTGAGATATCAAAAAAGTACTCCAGAGTGTTGTTCAGCATGGGGGTGAGTAGAAAAGGAAGGCTAATCATGTTTTGGGTGTACTATTCCTTTAAGCCTGTGATTGGACTGTCCAGAAGTTATTAAATGTTTCCATGGATTTTACCTATAGTTTAATGTAGGACAAGTAAGAGTAAAAAGTAGTAACCCGTATGGATTCCTACTGTTCTGTATATATTAAAAAGATTTTCATAATATCAGTTTGTCAAATCAAGGTATTTTCTCCCAAAGTGACAATCATCACTTGGAAAGATGCCACTGAGCCCTAAAAACATTTGTGAAAATTTAAACCTTTTAAACAGTTATATTATTTAGGTGGTTCCTTGCGAAAAGACAAAAAACACAACAAATTATTATTTTATTCTAGTTAAATAAATTATTGCTGATTATGTTTGTTTAAAAAAAGTTCAAACTATATATTTTATGTAAATTTAGTTTAAAAAACGATAAACTTAAGAAACATATTAAAACTGAAGAATCAAAATTCAAGACTATTTATTATTATGTCACCATAATAACATTTTTCTGAGACATTTGCTGAAAATGCACATATATTATAAAGACAGTAAAGGCTGTAAAATACTCACACAAAGAGGTGAAGAAGGGACATCCTTAAAGGAGACTAAAAATGTAAAAACAAGAACAAATACATATGTATGAGGAGTACAGAATGTATTTACATAAAGTGAAGTTTTTTGCTAAAAAATAAATTAATGAAATGGTGTGGAAGACAATAAACACATTTCCTAATAAACCTTTATTAAGCACATTATCCACTTTGAGCACCCTTTCTTTATATAAAGTGTATTTGTTTTAAACAAAGTGGAGAAAAAATGGTTACCCCCAAATTAAGGTTTAGTTTTAGGCCTATATAACTTTGTTCCAGTTCTGTTTTTAAAATTTATTTCTATAACCCCATTTAATACTTTACTACATGGTTTCTTAGAGCATAATTTCAAAGCAAAAGCACCAGAAGCCCCTTCAGACCTTTTGTATTAAACCATTCATCTTCAGCTGTAGAGTGAAGCCTCCTTTTTCTAAATGATCACAGGGATTCTTTGAAAAACCTCATGGTCTCAACACTTGTGCAGCTTTCTTTGTGTTTCTTTGTGCTGTGGTGGAACAGTTTGCTGTAAACCGCCAACAAAGAGAGAACCAGAACTGCGAGACAGTTCCGCCTTAAAAGCTGTTTGCATCTGTTTTATTGGACAGAGGCGCCATCTTCAGTCCACCTTAAGCACAAGGTGGCCAACGAACGCTGGCGACCAGCTGGGATATGGCAAGCTAATTGTGTAATTATTTCACATCCTTGACATCGCCCCTAATATTTATCTACTAGTTGCAACAGCAGCAGTCAGACTTTATCTTTGTTTTGTTGCATATGTCCCTGGCTTAAAACAATATCAATAGCTACCTCTTGTTATATATATAGCCTAATACAAACCAAAATATTTACAATTTCTATATGTCAGACTACAACAGTAGGGAGATGAAAACCAGTCTTAAGAGAGGTTAGAAGCATGTGTATACTGAATATGCATTTAATTATTTAGGGAGTACCAGATGATAATTTGTATCTGAGTGAGTTCCACAAAGACACACCCAGTGGTGGTTCTGGACCAAATGTACCAGGGGGCCAGGAGGGGCCCCGCATCTTTTCATGGGGGTACAGAAAAGCATGAAATAAAAAACAGGGCAAGAGATTTAAATACATTACAATAGCTGCATGAAGTGAAATTTCTATTCAATTAGGTTTAATTAAAGTTCTATGCCTTATTAGGTCAATATAGATTTATAATTTAGGAATTTTACATGTTTTTGACTTAATTTAAGTTAAAATAACAGTTTTATATAAAATCCAAATTCAAACTCAAGAAAAACTGATACATTCAGCCATAAAAATTTGAGTATTTTTTTTTAATGTGTTTTGAAAAAAACATTTAGCAGATGAAAACTGTGACCCTATCTCAATACGACTCAAGTTATCACCTTATTGTTTTTAAATTATTCTGCTTCATTCTATCTCTATTCTCCCATTCTGCAGAATCTGTTAGTTCAAACTTTAAAGTTCTGTTCTCTCTGCTTTTTCTCATAGTAGCTTCGCCTCATCTGTTCCTGTTTAGCTGTGACTCCATCCTGGAGAAAAATATCAGCTGTGCTGCTGCCTTCAACACCTTTATTTATAGATGTTGGAGATCTGCCTGTTTTCCAGTGTAGTCCTGTTTCTCTAAATGTGACTGGCTGGGTGTGCTCTCTTCATCCTCTGACATGGGAGTTGGCTCGGTGCTCGTCTGCCTGGCTGTGTGTTTCCTGGATGGGGCCGCCTTTTACAGCTGCTTTTTGTATCTCTGCATCTGTCTCCTTGAGCCCCAGTCGGCCTCGGCAGATGGCCGCTCACACTGAGTCTGGTTCTGCTGGAGGTTTCTTCCAGTTAAAAGGGAGTTATTCCTCTC
Source organism: Cyprinodon tularosa (assembly GCF_016077235.1). Taxonomy (NCBI): domain Eukaryota; kingdom Metazoa; phylum Chordata; class Actinopteri; order Cyprinodontiformes; family Cyprinodontidae; genus Cyprinodon; species Cyprinodon tularosa. The sequence goes on from NW_024039350.1 coordinate 85,471, forward strand.
CACTGTCACTACAAGCATGCTTAGTGTGAGGGATTGCCTTCGAGTCAATGAGTCAATGCAATCAACTGGTTTTCCTTAGATGGAAAAAATTTGAATCAATTTGACTGTCTGATCTAGTGAACTGTAAAGTACCTTGAGATTACCGTAATTTTCAGACTATTAGCCGCACCAGAATATAAGCCACAGAAGCTAAATTGCATGATTTGTACATATACAAGCCGCACCAGACTATAAGCTGCAAGGTCAAAAAATGGGGAAAAAGTTGCGGCTTATAGTCCGAAAATTATGGTATATGTGTTGTGAATTGGCGCTATAGAAATAAACTGAATTGAATTTTGAGCAAAAGGAAAATCATCCCTCCAAAAGTAACTAGTAAAGCCAAATTAAACATTGTATAGGAACTCAGAGAAAAGGACTGTCAGATTGGGTGGAGGTTTTTGAGCACCAAAATGCAGAGATGAGGTGGCAAAGATTAGCTTTGTAGATTTGATAAGGACCTCCAGGAAAATACCAAATACTGAAAACCAAAAAAAAATGTAAGAAATGTCAGGGATAACATACATTAGGAGCAAAGAGATGAGGAAGCAAAATAACAAAAACAAGAAACCAGCACTGAATGAAGGCTGTGCTGCTCTTTAAAGCCCAGCACTCCTATGAGCCTGATGAGCTCCACCTGAGTAGGCTACCCAGGTTTTCCACCAAGATCCTCTCAAGAAGAGATGCATCACTACCACTAACACACACGGGAACCCTGACAAAGACCTTTGTCTGTTTAAACATTATGGTCTGAAGAAAGTAAAATCAATGTGTATGTCTATAATGTATATTTAGAGGAAAAGGATGCCTGATAACAACAGTAAAGTATGAGGATGGCAGCATAATGCTATGGGAAAGGGAGAATCGTGTCAAACAGATTGCATTGAAAAATACCAGAGGAACATCTTCAGGCAAGGCTTGTTTATTTATATAGCACTTCTCAGTAGCAGGAAAATTCAAAGTGCTGAATCTAATTAGCCAATGTAAACAAATGTCTTTACTGTAAATTTAAAGAATCCTAGATTTTCTGCACTTGTACAGTCTTCTAGGAGTTTATTCTGAATTTGTGGAACATACAAACTAAATGGTGCTTCTCCATGTTGGGTTCTGGTTGTGTAGGGTAGACATGAGTCAGAGGACCTAAGAGGTCTGGATGATTGATACACTGACAACAAGACTGTAATGTATTTCAATGAGTTATAGACTGGAGGATTTTAAAATCTATTCTCTGTGACACCGGTAGCCAGTTTCAGGACTTTAGCACTGGGGCGAATCTCTTCACTTACGTACATATTTTTGGTGAAGATGCAGGGAGCAGCATCTTGGAACAGCTGCAGCTGTCTGATCCACTTTTTGGGCAGAGATGTAAAAAGACATCGATGCAGTATTCAGTGCTACTAAAGATGAATGCATGAATGAGTTTTCCAAGCTCCTATTGAGACATGGGTCCTTTAATCTAGGAAATGTTCATTAGGTGATCAAATGCTAAATTTATCAGTAGCTACATTTACAAACACAAGATTTCCCCAATCTGTTCTAAAGTTTGGATAGTTGGAAATTCAAAATCTCTTTTTACATGGATACTAATAGAATCATTCAATCATAACGCGTGTATACATGTATCAACATTTTGATCAGATTAAATAATTTAAGCATGCATGGAACCAAAAAAATTTCGGGAAATCGGTAAGATCAGCAGACACCATCTCGCTCTTTCAGAATGAAATTTCTTTCCAATTAGTCCAGATTAGAAACTTCAGTCTGACATACGTGATCAGCTCTATGTTCACAGACCGGAAAATGAAACAAGTCAAGAAAACAACACTGTCCCTACTGTTAAACATGGAGGAGGCTCTGTTATGTTCTGGGGCTGCTTTGCTTCATCTGGAACAGGAAGTCTTTAATCTATGCTGGGTACAATGTGATCTCAAGACTATCAAGAGATTCTAGAGAGAAATGTGCTTGCAAATATCAGAAAGCTTGGTCTCAGTTCAAGGCCTTGCAACAGGATAATGACTAAACACACCGCTAAAAACACCCAAGAATGGCTAAGAGGAAAACATTGGACTATTCTGAAATTGCCTCCTATGAGCCCTGACCAAAATATTATTGAGTGTCTTTGGTAGGAGCAGAAACATGGAAAAACCTCCCTTCGCACCTGAGAAAACTGGAGTAGTTTGCTCATGAAGAGTGGGCCAAAATACCTGCTGCGAGGAGCAGAAGTTCCATTGATAGTTACAGGCAGTGTTGGGAAAGTTCTCTTTCTACGTGAACTAGTTCAAAGTTCAGTTCACACATTTTAAAATGAACTAGTTCAGTTCATAGTTCACAATTCCAAAAAACGAACTAGTTCATAGTTCTTTTTTTTTTTTCATATATTGCTCAATTACACCATAGCCTACTGTAGAACCACAGACAGCAATTATTTTATCAGTTGTAACACTGAAACTGTGCGTCAGATTTCATCTTCATATCCAGTTTTGAATCCTTATCCAACCAGGGTTTACATTAGCATTGAGGGGACAGCATTTCCCCATTGTTGCTTTAACGCTTTGTTGCTGTCCATTCACTTCACACTAGTAGCAGCTGCAGCTTTCACCCCTACAGTATATTCTCAAAAACATCAGGAAAAATGTGCTGCTTGAATGGTCTTTTTTATGAGGAATTATTAAAAGAAAAATAGGAAAGTAGTCTTTAAGGTGCAAATGTTTTTTTTTTATTTTAATAATTTTTTCCATTTGAAATTTCATTTCAGTACATACTAAAAAGGAATCCTGGAAATTATACCAGGCAGGTTTAACAAACAAGTTACATGGATAGTAAAACCCTCAAGAACAGGGGTCTTCTTTTCCAGACCAAGGACCCCCAAACTGATGGCGAGATGGAGCGGGGACCCCCTATTTATATATATTGTATGAAATTGTGTCCTATAGTCACTCTATTACAGATGGAGTAATGTAAAGAAATTAATTTCTCCCTGGGATTATTAAAGTTTTTCTGATTCTGATTCCTGGTTGTTGTGAAGGAAACGGTGCCCAGCTTGAAAGAGCTCCTGTGTGTCGCTGAATGTGAGCATTGATGACTGAAAGACATCTTCTGCCTCCATTTATCTGTTTACTACAGTGTGTTGATTTCATGTTAATGAGTATTTAAAGACATTTCAATTAGTGGGGGAAAAAAATGCAGGGGGAGAATATAAAAATATCAACTAACCATGCAGACCCTCATGCAGTACCTCCGTAGACCCCCTAGGGGTCGCGGATCCCCCGTTGAAGACCGATCAAGAAGATTTTACTAACACAAACTGAGGGACCAGGCTGAGGTAGGAATTTAAGGTTACTGAAGTGCGGATTTTTTTACTGAAAGCCGGCGGGCAAACTTGTTGCCATCATCCTCACCGACCACCTGGTCATAAAACTGTTTTAAGTCGCCTCCTTTTGTTTTGATGACGCACGCGGCTGTAGGCTACGACGCTGGTAGCTGGTGTTGCCAGATTGGGTGTTTCTCCCGCTACATATTAAGGCCTGTTTACGGTGTGATTTAGCTGGGGTTTCGCCTGGAGGGCTTTATAGAAATCTGGCAACTTATTGAACGGAGTTGAACTGAGAGAGCGTGCCGTTCACAGACACCAGAATGAACGAGTTCACAATAACGTTCACCAGGCAATAATGCAGTACATTCAGTTCACGTTCGCCCAAAATATGAACGAGTTCATGAACTTTCGTTCAATGAACGCGTTCAGGCACAACACTGGTTACAGGAATTGTTTGATTGCAGTGAATGTTTTAAAAGGTGTGAATGAAAATATTAAGTTATCGGTACCACCATTTTGGTCCGGGCCTGTTTCATGAGATTTATTTCTTAAATTATTCTGTTGAAGGAGTGTTTAAAAGCAGCTCTGTTTAGTATTGATCTGAAAATAATTAGTGGAGTTTCTCCAAGAGTGCCAACTTACCTGTGAACTCATCTCTTAAAACACATGCACTAACAACATTAGTAGCTGTTGAAGTTGTGATGTAGCATGCAGAAGTTTGTCCAGCTACTGAAGGGTTGCTGGTTCAGATCTCAGCTCACTTGTCTCCTTGGGCAGGACACCTGAAACTTATTGGTGAAATGTTAATGGTGTTCAGGGGACATCTGTTAACACCCAGGACAGATGTGGCTACAATGCTTTAGACCAAGGGCCTTCAAACAAGTACCTCCTTGGACCCCCTAGGGGTCGTGAACCCCCTGTTGAAGACCTCCGCTTTAGACAGTGTAAGATTAATTACCAGTTATGCAGATGACACTGAGCTGTATTTTTCCAAAAACCATGTTGTTAACAATATCGTGTGTACTGTTAACTTTTGTTCACTAATGTTAAATAAATGTAACAATAATAAGAACATGTTCCAACCCTTAAAGAGTTAACAATTTAACTCTTTCAAAAGTGTTTTTTAAGTGTTTCCACCTATTTTTGGGAAGTTTTTTTCCTTTCTTCCAGCAGCTCTTCTTTCCTTTATGTTTTCTGGAATCTGCCTAAGTACCTCTTTTTGGTATCCATCGTCGCTAACACATTCTATGTAACAGATATGGTTTTAATCTATGCTCTGGATTACCCATAATTCCAATTCATAGTGTAAAAAATAAAATACTCAAATGCATCGTTCTTTTAAGGTCTTTATTGCAGTTTAAAACATATTAAATGAGTGTATTTTTTACCACCCATCTAATGAACTATACACAGCTATTAACATAGTAATGAAAAGCACCACTGTCTGCTTTTCTATTGGTGACACGTTTAAACGGCTCACCATCCTGTAAAATGTCTGGAATGTGTTGGGGTATAAATAAGGTCCGGTCAATCAGACTAGTATCAGTTGGGTTTAAGAGGATTTTTTTTGCACCATTACATTTGCAAAAATAGGTCCTAGTCCACATTTGCGTAGGGGGCCTACCAGGTGTCAGTGACGGGGCCCCTAAGAGGTCGGGGGCCCCTAAGCAACTGCAGTCTCTGCTTACCGATAGTTACGCCATTGCATGGATGTCAAAAAGCTAACAAATTGGACTTTTACTCTCACTGTTTGGAAAATATGTTCTTATTTAGTGTGATTTTTGGATAAATCAGGAAAATGTTTATCTAATGAGAAATTAAAATTGATATCGGAATTATGGAGTATGTACACCAATGGCTTGCCGTAGCCCTGTCCTCGCTTCTTCAGTCAGAGAGGGGGGTGGGGGTGGGGGGTACCGCCGCACTTTGACTTCCCAGCTCTGACATAGCGTCACCGGTGAAACCAGAAGACGCACTCCAGTCCGCACCCACACAGAGAGAAGATGTCCGAGCCCAACAAGTACCGTGAGTGGATCCTGGAAACTATCGACTCCCTCCGCTTGAGGAAAGCCCGTCCGGATCTGGAAAGGATTTGTCGAATGGTTCGGAGGCGCTACGGGTCTGACCCAAACCGAACCAGGACGGAGCTGGAAAAACTCATCCAGGAGCAGACGGTGCTCAAAGTTAGCTACAAGGGATCCATCTCCTACCGAAACGCGGCTAAGGTGCAGAGGAAATGCAGAAAGAGGAGCGACTTGGACCGAGGCGCAGATGCGGCGCGGAACAAACCCGATCATCCGAACAACAACGGCGACAGCGCGCACAGCTTCACCGACCCGGAGGAGGAGCCGCCGGATCCCCGCGGCGGAACATCCACCAGCAGCCGCAACAAAAAGCTCCAGCCTTCCTGCTGCTTCAGCGGTGGCGCAACAACGAGCTGCGCTGTCGGGAGCGGCTGCGAGGAGGAGAAAGCAAGTGCACCGAGAGAGGAGGGATTAGGACGGCCGGGAGCGGGGGGCTGCCCCGGAGCAGACACTGTGGAGGACGGGGGGAAGAAGTCCGATCTGTCCGGAGCTGAGACTTGCTCCGACAGCCGAGCTCAGACCCAGAGGCAGACCGAGTCCAAACTTCCACTCACAGGAGGGAGCAACAAAGCAGCGCACCGCCACGCCAACTCAGAGCTGCGCGACAAACTGACGGCTCTGTCCGAGAGAAGCCACCGAGGAGGAGCAGGAGGAGCAGGGGGCTCCTCCGCCGCGACCAGAGGCCACGTGAAGCCGCTGGGCTTAAAGGAGATCCTGGGCTACCTGAGCAGCCAGGAGCAGCTGTCGGAGGAAAAACTGACCCGAGGCAAAGTCAAAGCGGTGATGGAGAGAGAGGTGGAGAGGGGCAGGCTGCGCAGGACGCGCTGCGGGAATATCACTCTCCCTCTGCGGGGGATTGAGAATCCGCCCGCTGACAGACTTGTTGGGAGAAGCGCACTGCAGGACGAGCGCGCAGCGGCGAAGGTGGGCAACTTATTATTTCTAACACGTCTGGCGCCACAGAGCTGCCTGGATGCGCTCATCAATGATTGATAGCTGTTTCAAACAGCAGGCATGGCACCGAGGCGCGCGGGATGATGAATAATTACAGGAAACCTGTCACTTGGACGTAGCCAGGCTGCTCTGTTTGGTTTCCACCGTAGCTCGGTTAGCACTTCGATGCGTCTCTTTTTATTTATTTTTTTGCGCCGCATCTGATCGCTCCATCGTGTGCGTGTAGGTCGACTTTCTGCACAAAAGGTGCGGGGATGCTGAAGTTAGTGTCCGATTCGGCGAAGCGGGCCCTTCCAAAACCTTGGAGCTTCTGGAACCGCTTGAAATAAAATTATGAAACACTTAAATCTATTTTGTTTTCATTGCATAATCTTTAAAATACAGTTTGGTTATTATTTTAACGTTTTAACTTATGAAAACTTTTAACACGTCTATTTCTGGTGGCAGTTTTCTTATACAACTTTAAAAATCTGCTAGATTTAAACTGAACCAGATGTTCTTATAATTTCAGATTATAGAAAACTCAATTTAGGATACGTTAATCTTTTTTATTTTCAACTTGTAAAAGATTAAAACAAAAATCCCCAAAAGATTTCTTAAAGATTTTTAGCAAATTGGGTTTCAGGATTATCTTAGTTTTGGACGTGTTTATGAAGTAAATCTATCTTTAAGGAGGTTATAAAAAGCAAATGAACTTCAGAATAAACTTCAAGTGGTGTTTTTAGGTTACCTAAGGGGTTCATAAAAGCATAACTAATCTAAATAAGAAACCTCATAACATTACACTACGGACATTACAGATTACAACATCATTTGTAATTCATTTTCTTTTACAACATTTGAAAAACCCCTGCAGAGGCTAAAATTGGGCAAATAATGCATACAAAGCTATTAACATGTTTTATCTATAGGCGGAGTCTTTTTAGGATGTGTCCCATGTAGGGTGCCTTAAAATTTAAAGTAAAGCTTTACAAAATTACCTTTTAGACATGGTAAAAAACACGAATAAGTAAAAAACAACAACATTTTAACCATGATGGTGCTTCAAATTATACAGTCTGCCATTAACACAGAACTGTTATGTCTAGATTTGCTCTGCTTAGATTTTTTTTAGCTATTTAGAAGTGAGGTTCTGTAAAGTTCAGTTATAGTTTCCTTAGGTGTGTTGTCAGGTGAGTTTGTCAAAGCACTTATAAACTCCTAGTTATGTAAGCAAAGAGCTTTACAGCAAAATATATCCTCTGCATTTAACCTCCTTTACAAGGGACAAGTATAACCCAGACGTGAAGTTCCAGATAGAAATGCATGATTACTCACAGTTCATCTAAAGAAAAACTTTGCAGTTACTTGCATTAGAAGCAGATCCATTTGATAAAATGTTTACAAGTCTGCTGACATCTGAAGCAGACTTTCAGCTTCTCACCCAACTGTTACCAAATCAACACATGGCTGAATACACAAACCTTTCTATTATTAAGTGATGCTTTTATATCTCTAAGCATGATAAATAAATGTGTATTACTTAGTTTAATATTGGTTTTAGGGGTCAGGACCATTACGATCTAAAGCACAGATTGGGTATGAAATGCATCTTTAAGGATTGCATTTGTTAGCCCCGTTATTCCGGTCGGTCATCAGGAATCTTAAGAAAAGCCTTGAAATGAAGATTTTCTTCTAGTTTAACTAAATAAGAATTCCTCATATCACTAACTTAGATTGGTTTGTATTTAGTTCAAACTGGCCAGCTGTCCTTCTGCATCACCACAGCATGACGCCCCCGCCACCTTGCTTTGCATTTAGAATAGTACATTCATTGCTCTATAATCTGACATGCTTATTTATTTTTATTTTTTTTCTTAAGTTAGACCTGTGGAGGTCGTCTTATTTTGCAAGTTTACCCAGTCTTGGAGTCCCAGGATTTTTTTTTCTTTTTTTTTTCTTTTTCAGATTTAATACATATTTAACCAACTACAAACTGTGTTGCATGCAGTAGGCAATTAAAAAAAAGGGAAAAAAAGCTCAGAATTGACAGTTCTAACTCTTTTAGGACAAATTAATTGTCGTTGAATTTAACAGAGTGGTTTTGTAGCCGTAGCACCGAATCAGATGCTAACTTCAGCGCTGCACGCACAGAGGAGCGGGCGGCTCCCAGGACCAGCAGAGAAGAGCGCCGCTGGGAGCCATCCCAGCCTCTGGGCTCCTTTCCATGTTGTGTCGCTTGGATTCCCTTCATATGAAGTTAACGTCGGCTGGTGCGCTCCATGTCAGGCGATGTCTGTGAAAAAAGAAAAAGAAAAAAACTTGAGGCCGGTGGAGGGGCTCATCCAGTTTATTGCTGTTTGTTTCTCTCCTCCCCCCTCGGTGCCTCATTAAAACCTTTCTATGGTCCCTGACACCCCCCCCCCCTCCCCCCTGGATTAGACTCCAGTGAGCTGCTCGTTATTTCTGATATTTGTCTCTTTTCTAGCCATAACCCTCCTTTTCCATGTGATGTTTATAAAGAGGACATTTTTAAAACTTGTCTACAGACTCCACCTCCAGCCACTCTGGAGGACGAGGCCATGGAAACCTGTGAGAAGGAAGAGGAGGAACAGGGAGGACATGAGGAAGAGAAAGAGGATGATGATGATGATGATCCCAGGAGTTCTGATGAGGATGGAGGACTTTCCCCGGTAGCCATGACAACCGAAGCTGGACTTGCTGAGAACAACAGAGAAGATGTGGGCTTTGAGAGAGAGCTGAAGGAGGAGAGCCCCCAGCAGCAGAGGCAGGATGGAGAAGGTGTGTGGCTTCAATTATGTTCTGCTGCCTCTAGCTTTAGGTTCTTCTAAGTTTATTAGTTTTGCAACATTCACAACCACATACTTGGATGTATTTTGTCAGGATTTCAGATGAATAACTAACATTACTGGTACATTTTAATGATCGTAGCACGTATTGCCTGAACCCCTGCTCTCTACCAACTTTCAGTAGTTCAAACTCAGTGAGATTGGAAAAGGTCTGAGTCTTGCTACAGCTTTAATTCTGGACTCTGACTGGGCCTTTTCCACTTTGAGCCAAGCTCTTCCTCTGTAGGTCTAACTTTAAAAGTTTGGCTCTCTCTAGTATTTCCCTGTAACTCCATCCATCATGATCTTTAACCAAGCCTCCCCGTCTCAAAGATAGCATTCCCACAGCATGATGCTGCCACCACTATGGTTTGCTGTGAGAAAAGGTTGTCGTGGGTAGTTTGTTGACTAGTTTTCTGGCATCAACAGAGTTTTGCACGTTGGACAAAAATCTGATCTGTCCAGAACGTCTTCATTTTCACTTTCCTTTTCCACAAACTGCAGACTTACAGTTGTCTCAGTTACACTGTCCCATCTAATAATAATAATAATAATAATAATTTAACTTTATTAGGGCTGCACAGTCGGCAGTGGGTAGCACTGCTACCTTGCATCAAGAAGGTTCGGGGTTCGATTCCTGGCCCAGGATCTTTCTGCATGGAGTTTGCATGTTCTCCCTGAGCATGCGTGGGTTCTCTCCTGGTACTCCGGCTATCTCCCACAGTCAAAAAGCATGACTGTTAGGTTAATTGGCTTTCGAAATTCTCCTTAGGTGTGAGTGTGTGTGTGTGTGAATGGTTTTTTGCCCTGTTTGTCTCTGTGTAGGCCACCAGCACCCCTTGCAACACCACCTGGGATAAGCTTGTCAGAAAATGGATGTATGGATGAACTTTATTAATCTCACAATGGAGAAATGAACTCCATTTAACCCATCCCCTTGGGGAGCAGTGGGCTGCCACTGTGTGGCACCCGGATAGCAGTGTGGGGTTTAGGGTCTTCCTCAAGGACCCAGAGTGGCAGTCTGCGGGAGTTGAACCAGGACCCAAGCGAAATCTAACCACTAGGCCACCATTCCCCCCCTTTTTTTTGTTTCCTTTTTATATAATAATTTGTCTGAGCAGTTGATCTCTGCAGCTCCTCCAGTGTTACCATGGTAATCTTTATTACCTTTTTGATCAACTTCCATTACTTTCCTTGTACTTAACAATCATGCTTTATGTTTGTCATAAAAATAGATTTAAGTAAAATGCGGAAAAAAAGTGAAACATGTTTACAATTACTTTTTTATAACAAATCAATGTTTGAACAAATTTCACATAGTTTTACTTTTTTCTCCTGTTTTTTTATTTTTTTTTGGAGGAGTAAACATTACTCCTTCAAAGTGAATGTTTTAACTTTAACCTTAACTCTTTCTTCTTTATTTCCTCTCATTCTGCTTCAGCTGCTTGCTCCTCAGCGATGTCTGAGCTTGACCTTCCTCTAGAGACCCAGTCTCCACCTCCTGACGGAGCCTCCTGGTCTGAGTGTAACGGCGCACACCCGGAGGAGGCAGCTTTCACTTCCGATCATTTAGTGAGTGAATCATCCATCCTGTTCTCTTTTATCACTGCTCCGTTTTTTTTTAAATAAAAACAAGGTAGGTTAGCTTACTATTTTAATCAAACTATCCATCATTTGGTGTTGCAAATCATTTATAGTTTGAAATAGTTCAGGTTTGGGTAGGATTTCTTTTTTTATATATAGGTTGGGTTCAGAGCTGAAAATGACATCTGCCTGGTAATCTGAAAAGCTGGCTAATTTAGGTTAGATGGTTTGCCGTTATACGGCACTCTGATTAAACAATGTTTGGGGGAATATTTTCTACCTTAAAGCTGCTTTAAACTTCTCCAGACCTTCTTCCCTGACTGGTCTATGATATTTCTTGGCTTTCATGATGCTCATTGTCCACAGATATTCTCCAACAAAATTCTTCAATGAGCTGCTTGATTCATCCTGAGTTTAAACTACCAACAATTTTACTCTTATTTATTAATTAGGTGAGTTTAGTTTGCTGTGTCTTTAATTATAAAGTTTTTAGATAAAGACGGGGTTCATTGCACACTTTTCCACATCCTATCTGTAGAAAAGTTCAAATAAGCTGTTTCTTTTTCACAATTAAGCTCCTCTGGTTTGGTTATTTACATAAGATCTCAGTAAAAGATGACTAAGTCCGCTGTTGATGACAGGTTCGAAGGTCTCGTGCGTCTCAAATTTGAAACACAATACGAATACACATTGTGGATTAACCAATCTATCTTCTATAATGTGGTTTTACTGGCTTTGGTTATTAACACGGATGCAACAGTGACTGCTGCTGCGTAACGTCCCCCACTCACCACATCAGCAGGGTTGCCAAATGTCACTGACTCTCGTTTTCCAGCCCAAAACATTCCATAAACCGCCTGAATGTACAAAATCTTGCCCAATTTGAACCAAAGTCTATTGATCTCTTAGGCCGTAGGTATTCAACAGGGGGTCCGCGACCCCAAGGGGTCCGCTGAGGTACTGCATGGTTTTGGTTTTGGTTGATTAGACTTTTTTTTTTTATATTCCCCCCTGCAGTTTTTTCCACTAACTGAAATGTCTTTAAATCCACATTAACATGAATTCAGCTGATTGTAGTAAATAGATAAATGGAGGCAGAATATGTCTTTTAGTCATCAATGAACACATTCAGCGACACACAGGAGCTCTTTCAAGCTGGGCACCGTTTCATTCACAACACCTGTCCCATTAACCAGGAATCAGAAATACTTTAATAATCCCAGGGAGAAATTACTTTTGTTACATTACTCCATCTGTAATAGAGTGACTATATGACCAATTTGATAGAACACAATTTCATACAATATATATAAAATTAGGGGGTCTCCCCATCAGTTTGGGGGTCCTTAGCCTGGAAAACATTGAAGACCCCTGTTTTATGCCATAAATCTAAAGAAAAACATTTTTTACCCATAAATGGCCATCCTAAACTGCCAGATTGGGAAACATCCCAGCTTGGCAACAATGCATGTAAGATGGGAAACGTTAGATTTAGATGCAGAACCCAATCATGCACCACAACATATTATTGCAAAATATTCAAAGATAAATTCGCCTAATATAAGAGGAATGTCGTAGTTTGGTTTAAAGAAAGCATTTCAGTTGTATTATAATTTAGTTTGTCGCATGGATTTTATAGTTTGAAGAAATAGGATTTTACAGTTTGAAGAAATAGAAAATTACACCATATAACAACCGTCATAAGGATGTGGTAGGAGGTAGGAGCTATGGCTGGAGAGTAATTGTTGGGGCCGGTATGGTTTAAAGAGGGCCGGTCCTCGCACGCTGAGTTTAGGCCCGGCCCACCGGGCAAATGCCTGGTATTGTCATGATGGGCTTTAAGGTTCTAACACTCAGAAAACCAAGGGTAAATGTTGGCGTTGAGGTAGTGACAGTTCGCTGCTCAAATACTCCTCTGTTGATGACCCAACAAGCTGCAGGTGTGCGAGGAGGCCCAAACGAGGAGAGGGCCCCATCTAGTGGCGGAAAGGGAGAACAAAAGAAAACACAAAATCAACCCACACAAACTGGAATCCTAACAGGTATCTTAGAGTACCAGTCAGAGCCTGCGGACGTCTGAATACTTTTTGTTGTTCTGTGGGCACGGCTCAAAGAAAAGGTTGTATTTTCTTTTATTCCAGCAGATATAAAACAGAAAGTTTTTATAGGCAATGTATGTGGCCTTATGTTGACCTTTTTTGAGAAGTTTGGAATATTTTAGGTCATTAGAAAGATTTCAGTGAGTAGGAACGCTATAAAAATGGACTCTTGGTAAAGATTGGCTTCCCACTGAGTCAGTGAGATCGTATTTTTATCTCCTAGAAGATGTTTTATCATTTTTCTAAGCGAAGCAGAAAGATCCTGTTGAATTAAGTGAGTTTATGGGTGTTTAGGATACACTCCAGCGCCTGGCTGGGGGTGTGACTCATCAGCCTTGGCAGCCTGGGCTCCCCCATTGCTGCGCTTCATACCTAGCACATCATCATTCACACTCCCACAGCAGATGGTCTTAATGTGCTGCTGCAGTTTTGTCATTATGCAGCCACCTCCTCTTGTCCTTCAGAGGTTGATTCACTTTAGATGCTCGCTTTCTCCTTGGATTTTGTTTGACCTTTTTTTTTTTTTAATTGTTCATGTTTTCTCCACACAGAGTTATACACAGCGTGATGAAATAAACCTCACCGCCTCAAGCTTCAGCAGTAAGTTTCCCTCTCGATAAGTTCAGTACCTGAGTTTTTTTTTGGGCATGTTGGTGTTGTTGACCTAATATTTCACCTGTAGACGTGGAGTATAAAACAGAGGTTGGTGCTTCGTCCTGCATGCTCACACCAACTGCCTCTCCCAGGGACTCCAGCCTCCCTGAAGAGCAAGGTATAAACCACAGCAGTGGAGGGTGAGTATAGCAAACCAGAAAACATCCCTCCATAGATGAATAGCTTATCTTGTTGGCAGCCTTCCTTTAGCATGAGAACCAATTCATTTTCTTCCAATGAGGCGCTTCTTTCAATGATTTTGATCTTTGTTTAGACCAACAGTGATGCTGAACCGTAATATTTCCTTTTAGCTTCTGCTGACAAACACGATTCATTTGGAAGAAAAAGTAACTCCACAGCATAACGCTACCACCACCCTGTTTCACTATGCATTTGTTGTTCTCTCACCAATGCATAGTGTAAGTATAGTTATGTGAGACCAAAAAGCTTTGGTTAGATTACACCTCAGCTGTTTTTAATTCAAACCCTTGCTTTAGCTGAAATATGCAAAAAAAAAAAGGAAATGTTAGGAAAATCCTGCAAAGACAGTGGTTCTTTATTTACGGTTTAATTGATTCCCAAGAACTGCTTGGCAGGTGTATTTCTCTGGAAAAAATAAAATTAAAGTTGCTTTATCAATTTGTTAGTTTTAGGGTGAGACGCTAATGCCACCAGATTTTTTTGACATATTTTTCCACCTTCTCACCCAAAATATTTACCGTATTTTCACGACTATAAGGCGTACATAAACGTCTTTTTTTCCCCCTCAAAATGTGCGGGGCGCCCTTTGGTGCGGTGCGCCCTATGTGTGTTGCAAGTGCGACTTTTGAGACCACCTCATTGAGGAGATGATGAAAGAGTGGCTGAATGTAAGGAGACCAGGTGTTTTTTTTTTCCACTCATCACCACACCATCGCAGTTAATCTGACTCCATGCGTGCCCATCTCACAGCTGATGTGAAAAACATGGTGAAACAAATTAATGCGCTCGCTGTGAACCGGACGCAGCAGGTGCAGCAGAAGCAGCGAGTTTAGATGCAAAGTCAATGGTTGACGCGCGTATAGGCGCAGTAAAAGGTCCCGCAGCGCGTTATGAGCAGCAGGCGCAGCGCTTCGGGAGCGCGCCGCCAACGCGCTGCTGCTGCTCGAGATGGAAAAAATTGAAGTTTTGCTGCTGGAAGCGCCGCATCAACGAATCAGAGAAGCTGATCTGGGAGCTGACAGCGAGACAGACACAGCGCTCTGATGACATATTAAGGCAAATGGAAAGGGCTGGACGGATGAGGAGATGATGAAAGCTTGGCTGAGGCAGTTTTGTGAGGAGACCAGGTGTTTTTTTCCACGCATCACCATCGCTGCGTGCCCATCTCACAGCCGATGTGAAAAACATGGTGAATCAAATGAACGCTGTGCTCGCCGTTATCTCGGGGGTCTGACAAAGGAACTTCAACCGCTCGACATCGGTGTGAAGCGGCCGTTCAAAGTAAGGCTGCGAGCGGCGTGGGAGCGATGGATGACAGACGGAGACCACAGTTTCAGGATAAGTGGAAGGCAGCGCCGGGCAAGTTACGCCACCTTTAGCGGATGGATTGTAGATGCTTGGACTAACGTGTCTGCTGGCTCTGTTGTTCAAGCTTTTGCAAAAGCCGGCATTATTTCTGAGGAGCCGCGCTGCACGGAAAGTGACTGACAGCGAAGAAGGGGAAATTGGCATGTCTGATTTAGCGCAGCTGTTTAATTCAGAAACAGAGGATGATGACTTTGATGGGGTTGATTAATACTTTGTAATAAATACATGAATAAAGCACAAACATACTCAGTTTTGCTCCCGCTCTATTTTTCTACCTGAAAACTTAATTCAACAGCAGCATCTGGGCCGGGTCTCCTCCTCTTCACCGCGGCGGCTGGCAGGTGTTTTTTCATCTAAATAATCTAAATCTTGCAGCTATATTTGCTGTGATCAGTGGGAATAAAGTAGTTTTAATATGTTTTTAAGTGAGAAAGTCCACCTGAAAACTTAATAATTGCAGTCAGTTCATCCAGATTATCTATTTCTGTCGGAGCCGCTCAGACCCCCACATACCAGCGGTGCACCGACAGCAGAAATCCCTTCAACAGCAGCCTCTAGGCTGGGTAGCCTCCGGGTTCATGCAGTGGCTGGCAGGTGTTTTTCATCTAAATCATTTAAACTGCAGGCACCAGGATACCGGCAATAAAAGCGAACATATTCCGTCGGCAGGTTTCAGGATTTTACGTTAATTTAGGAGTGATCACAGCACTGTGTCATCTGCGATGTGTCTGTCTCACGGCCAGCTCCCAAGTTTGATCAATACTTTGTAATAAATACATGAATAAAGCACAGTCATACTCAGTTTTGCCCCCGCTGTATTTTTAAATACGCAGTAGAGGTATTTAAAGGTAGTAGAGGACATGTACCTGTATATAAAAAACGCGCCCTATAGTCCGGTGCGCCTTATGTGTGTGTTAAATACAGAAATGGCACACATAACTGAGACTGCGCCTTTTAGTACGGTGCGCCTTATGGTCGTGAAAATACGGTAGTAGAATTTCCTTTCATTTATACAAGTGTTGCTGTTGACAGATTTTTTGCAGAGCAATGTGCACATTTTAAATCCCCTGTACCTGCACTCCAGATCTTCGGGTACCCTGTAGGTTTTGTAAAACTCAGGTCTGACTTATTGTTTTCTTCAAGGCATTTGAATTTGGACAGCACCAGAGTAAGCCCTGTATTCTGGACCGTGTCTGATGTGGTCAGTTACATCACAGCTGTGGGTTTCCCTGAGCAGGCAGCTGCCTTCAGGACCCAGGTGAGGCTGTTTTTTCTCTTTCTGCCACTGGAGGGCGCCTTAGAATGATCTAGTGAACCAAGCTTCACCAGCCTTCATTCTATGCTTTGCTCTTATTAAAGGAAATTGATGGGAAGGCTCTCCTCCTGATGCAGCGCAACGATGTCCTTACTGGGCTGTCAATCAAACTTGGACCTGCCCTCAAGATCTACGAGCGCCACATAAAGGTTCTGCAGAAAACACACTTTGAGGACGATTTCTGCTAACAACATGCAGCAAATAGACTCAGACTGTTCTCTTACTATCTAAATATACAGCTAAAGTAGTATACAAATGCATGCATGATAGAAGGTAGGATTAGTTTTTCTGCTAGTGAGGAAGTCAACAGTCAGACTCAGTTCATGTTGGAGTCTCTGCTGCCTGTTTGGTCTGTATGGAAATGTGGCTGGATTTTATAGTAGGATTTTTCTACTGAACGAAGCACAAACGACAGCCAACAAAAAGTAGAATTTTAGAACATTTTCATATGTAAAGATTCAATACAAATGTTTACTTTCTTGATGCACTTTTCCTTTTTTATATTAACTGATCTGCGTAAGCCTGTGATTTTTGTTGTATCTAATGCACATGGTGTCAGAACTCATGTTTTGGTTAAATGATAGGTCTGTGGTGTGAGAACCTCACACTTGTAGGTCAGCTTATTGTTTGTATAGTGGACAAATTTTTTTTATATATATATATATATATATATATATAAAAAGCAAACTCTTAACACCACAAAGTAAATAGTGAGCTTTCATCTGATGAGTTCAAGCTCAATGGGTGCTTGTCTTAAGCGGTTCTGCAGATGATATGAGTATTTTTGTCTGTAGCCCGAGGGAACTGAATTGTCCTGGAAGAATTTGCAATAAAAGGTCCAGAATATTTCACACATCATTTCCTAAAGGTTGGATTTGACCTTTTAGATTATGTCAAGAATAATTTTCACTAATTTGCTCTTTAGCTAAAACCAAGGTTAACAATTCAAACTTGTAATTAGGATCTAAATTGAGTTTCTCTGTAAAGAAAATCTTTTTAAGTTGTTGATTACCTTTTTAATGGTTTATGGACAGGTTCTTGTATCTTATTTATCGCTGTAACCAGACGCTTCTCATAAAAAATAATAAAAATTATAATTAGAAATAAATAAGTCATGATCAAACCTCTGCAGTACTAGATAGTTACTTAAGCCATTTAAATCAGCTTTCACATCTACACAGGACTGGATTTGGACAGTTTATAAGCTAAAAGATCAAGAGCAAGAACATGCCTTCTCTACTTTAGTTGTTCTGTCTATTGACTTTCCATTGCTGCAGAAATCTCTATGTAGCAAAGAAAATGTTGGTCCCACAGGTTCTAATGTTCAGTAAAAACCAGTTGAAGTCTTCTCTATTCTGCTCAGTCCCTTGTCTTTATCGACCCGTCCTTAAAACCATAACAAAAGAATATTTTCACATTCGTATGTTTGAGGTTTTTGCATTGGAATTTAAAATTGTTATAACGACTTGGGTTGGATTTATTCCAGTTTATCTAACCTGGAATATTAACTCTTCTGTTCTTTACAGTTTATTCTCTCAAAATTAAGTGGTAATAGTCGGCTTTTTAAAGGAGTCCTTTCTTATTTGGTCACATGTCTTTAGAATTTTTTTTTACCATAACAGTAAATCTATTGAGTAAAAACAGTTTGAATATGAACTACAGAGATGTTTAGTTGCAGCTCTTTATGACAACTGGTCTAACCAAGATTTCTTTATCCAATTAACAAAAGCAAACACCTAGAAATTACAATTTTGATGTATTCTTGTTCATATTATTCCCTTCAGTCTCACTGATTCTCTGCATGAAAACATACTAAATATTTATGAGTATGAACAGGGACGCACTAATAAATAAATAATAATAAGTCCTGTTTGCTCTCTGTTTAAATCTTTTTTGTGCACATGGGCAGAAGAAACTATGTTCCACCATGTGCTTATCTGATATGTTCATTAAACTGTTGGTGCAAATGAAATATTTAATAGTCCCTTTTTGAACCATTGCTGATATGAAATAAGCAGATATTCCAGGTTTTGCACTAAACATTTGTTGCTGCTTTCTTTTCCCTTTTTTAAGCACATTGGTTTGTTTGACAACAATTTATACTGAGAGACGTTCCTCTTTGTGCATTTCAACCTTCTCTACCTCTTGCTTTATGTTTAGTTGACAAAGCATTTTCTGTCATTTCATCCTGTTTTGGATTAGATGCAAATGTTTGAAGAAAAGGTTGTGTTTGACAATGTAGAAAATGTCTTTTTTTCCCCATGTGTTACTTGTTAATGAACAATTTAAAAATTAAAGGAGAAAAAAGATTTAAAGTTCTCATTCATTCTTGTCATCTTGCACATCAGGAGTGTACAGTCTGAAACATTTTTATATTTTTGTCATCATTACAACAAAACCTTCAGTGTATGCGTTCTTGTTTTTATGCAGCAGACAAACACAAATAGAGCATAATATTTAGAGATTTTAAAATTATTTTGATCCAATTTTCATGGTTAGCTTCAAGTCTTTAAGTCACCATCTTCCAACATCTATAAACTAAAACTTTTGCTCTTTAGAAAAACACATAAATAGAAATGGGAAAAAAAATGTACATTTGTGTTATGCTCTAACTTCATTCTATGTTATCTAATCAAATAAAATTCCTACTTTCATAAGTTGTTCTGTGAACACAAAGTCAAGTCAAACATATTTCCACCAAAAATTCTTGACTAAATAGTGAAACTCAACTACGCTAAGCTACTATGTACACAAAATAGAAGAAAATAAAATATTTGAAAACCATAATCAGAGTGATACACTGATGACACAGTTCAGCATGGATTTTATGTTTGAGAACTAAGCTTAGCTTGAAGAGTTTGGAATTAGGTCAAATTGGCTTTCAGCTAATTTAGAGCAATTGGAATGATATATTTTGTAAAATAATATTTTATTAAAAGATATTTCTTAAATCAGTCCATCAGCCACCTGCGAGCTGCCACTCTAAGGTGGTGGGGTTGTTTGAGTGCCAGAATGATCATATGAGCCATGTTGTCCTGGTCTCCCATGGCAAAAGGTCCTAGGTGACAGGTCAGACTAACAGCAGCACAGAACGCCCTTACGGAAAGAATAAAACAAAGGACCATGATGTTGTCGGCAACCCCGGAGCCAGGCCTGGGGTTGGGGCTCGCATACGAGCACCTGGTGGCCGGGTCTTTGCCCACGGTGCCCGGCTGTGCCCAGCCCAACGGACGATGTTGGCCCACCCTCCTGTGGACCCACCTTAGGGGTCCACAGGAGGGTTGGCGCACCCTCCTGTGGACCCTACAGAGGGATCCGTAGGGGTCGTGCAGCTTGTGCGGTGGCAGAGGCAGAGTTTGGAGAGGCCATGGAGGACTATCGGTCAGCCGCGAAAGTATTTTGGCAAACTGTCCGCTGCCTTAGGAGGTGAAGCAGGACTTTACCAACACTGTTTACAGTGGGGGTGGGGAGTCACTGACCTTAACTGGGGATGCTGTCGGGCATTGGAAGGAGTACTTCGAGGATCTCCTCTATCCCGTTGTCACGTCTTCCGAGGAGGAGGCAGAATTTGGGGACTTAGAGAGAAACTCGCCCAACAACCAAGCTGAATTCACCGAGGTAGTTGGAGAGCTTCTCGGTGGCAAGGCTCTGGGGTGGATGAGATTCGTCTTGAGTACCTTTGTCCCGGTTGTGGCACACTTGACCAGCTCTATACCCTTCATCGGGTGCTCGAGGGTTCATGGGACTTCGTCCAACCAGTCCACTTGTGTGTTGTGGATCTGGAGAAGGCGTTCGACCGTGTTCCTCAGGGTGACCTTTGGGGGGTGCTCCGGGAGTATGGGGGGTGGGGCCCTCTGTTAAGGGCTTTCCGTTCTCTGTATGACCACAGCAGAAGCTTGGTTTGCATTGCCGACAGTAAGTCAGACCTGTTCCCGGTGCATTTTGGCCTCTGCCCGGGCAGCCCTTTGTCAACGGTTCTGTTCTTTACATTTAAGGACATGTTTCCAGACACAGCCAGGGATCAGAGTGTGTCAAGTTTAGGAACCTCAGGATATTGCCTCTGCTGTTTGCAGATGACGTTGTCCTGTTGGCCTCATCAAACCAGGAACTTTGTTGTGCACTGCAGTGGTTTGCAGCAGAGGGGGAAGTGTGAAAGTTGGCCCAGCTACCAGAAAAGATCCTCTCTGTGACAGGTAGCTCAAGGGAGGTGTGTTGTCAGTGCTTGTGAAAAAAGATGGTGTCATCCCAAACATGTTACTGTAAAGATTTCACTTATTGATCTAACACACAGCCAATACGGCGTGTGTTAGATCAATAAGTGAAATAATATCTGATTAAATTAGATATTTACCACCCCTACCGAGGAGGGCAATAAACATCTTAAAGTATCAGAAATATAAATTCCCAGCTGGCCGGGAATTGAATATAACAGTTATTCACAACATAAATATGCCATCCAACCTGGATTAGCATTGAATATAAATCCACAACACTAAAATCACACTAAAAGTCTTTTAAAACAAGTCTGTTTGTTAGCTTTTAGCTCCATTGTCCCTATTAACCAAACCTAACTAAATAAGCTAAAAGGGTCACAATCCGAATTATACCCCAAGGAACAATCTCAAAAGATTAAGAATAAATTGTCTAAACAGCTGATTTACAACTAAGCTAATCATTTAATAAAATATTAAATTACCAAATAATCTTTTTCACCTCTTGGATTTGAATTGTGTATTGGTTTGAACACATTCTGATATATCTAAATTAGTTATAAGCTAATATGACCTAATTCCAAACTTCTCAAGATAAGCTTTGATTCTTAAACATAATACTTATGCTGAATTGTGATATTGCTCCTTCATTTGAGTCATTATGGTTTTTAGCCTATGTACATAGTAGCTTATTAGCTTAGCTGAGTTCCTCTTGTTTAATTAATATTATTTACCTGAAACATGTCTGACCTGGATGAATGATATATGTTCATAAATTATTATATTTTAAGTAAAGGCTGTTGTGAATTTATTCCATATGTTTGTGTAGTGTTAACTGTTTGACCATCATTTGAGCTCGAATCACACTTTTATTTGTCATCCTAACACACAGCTAGTTGGGAGACTGGCCACTGAACAACACATGATAATCCTAAGATTTGATTGAATAACATAAAGTCACAACACCATATAATTGCATAACATGTAATGGCGCTCTCCAATGATCATTGTGCAAATGAGAATATAACTGAGATCATATTATTGATAAACTATGCGATACCATTAACACCGGTTATCACCACTAAATAATGAGACTCCCTAGGAGTTGTCAGAAGTCAAGCTGATTTCCGCGGAGCCGTACAACCATCCTCTGCAGTAAACTGACACATTGCAAAAAGAACATCGATCTCTAGAACAGGTGGTTCAAACTGGAGCAATGACCAGCCATCCTGCTTCTGGTCTGACTAATTGTCACTCCTTGGGGAAAAATGAGAGTCATTCAATTAAATCATGATCAATCTCCCTACATCATCAAAGGTTAGTTCAAATGTTATGAACATGACCTACTCAAGCTCCAATATGACCCTGCTCCACCATGTGAGTACAGCATCCAAAACAAACAAACTCAGTCCTTTGCTTAGGACATAGAGCTATTTGATCCAGATAGTCAGGCCTCAAAAATCAATACTTATCTGCAGGAAGTAGATCAGAGTCTCGTTTCTCTAAAAATCAAAGATAGTTATTCAGCTCTTTGTGAAACTTTAAGTGAAAAATATTTTACAGAGATATTTTCAGCTTGTTTGGGAAACCCGTGTCCTATCACACAGATAAAAGCAAGCTTAGAGTATTAAACATTCAAATAGAGAACATGTCCAGCATGAGACACAGATTTGGTTGTCCAATAGTTAAACCAAGGCAAAGGAGTAAAAGATAAAAGACAGGCAACTTACAAATATGCAAATACCAAAGGTTAACCCCTTCAAAGAGGTAATCACAAAGGAATGTGTACATAGTAGGTTACTAATTTAGTTGTGTTTCACTAGTTTTAAGATATTTTAACTTAGTTATATGTTTTACTTGGAACTGAATAATTTTTGCTAAGAAGTTCTTATATTTTGAATGCATATGAATTTATTCCATATGTGTGCAGGGTTAACAGTTTGACCATGATTTGAGATCAAATCTAGCTTTTATTTTTGGCCTAACAACTTTTTTTGTCCTCAGAACATTACGTCACAACATTAAATTGCAATAAAACAGCTGAGCTTTTGGGGGCGTGCAGATGGTGCAGTGTTTAGTGCGCACGACCCATGTACCAAGGCTTTATGCGGTCCACCTGGGTTCCAATCCCCCTCTCTCATACCCCCTTTCCTGTCAGCCTACTGTCAGAAAAATGGGCCACTAGTGCTGTAAAAACTCAAAAAAAAGAAACACCTGAGCTTTCAGATTGAGTTAATGGACTTTAGTTGTGCTTGAGTTTATTATGAGTATCACAGTCAAGAGGGCTTAATCCAATACTAGGAAATAAAATCCCAATTCAATACATTGTAGTTGCTACATGACAACATATGAGAGCGCTGAATGAAGAGGAATACCCAACACGAGCATTCACGGGCAGCATTTCAGGACCCCTGACAGTTTAGAGCAGCTGCGTCACGACAGGAGCTCCTTTCAGTCACACAATCGGAGGTAAAAACAAACTATCGCCTTTAAAAATAAGACATGGCAAAACTATGGATACTCTTTTGAGTACCTTTATTGGAAAATTTGCTTTAGAACCATGAATATTCATCAGTTGCTGGGAGCAGCTTAGATCTTGTTTGGGTTAGGAGTAAATATCACACTGTAGCCGCTTTGGGACGGCCTTCGAGGTAAGTGCCAGGGATCCCGGCATGTGTGGGCGCTCATGTTGGAGTTATAACAGGCAAAGCAGACAGACGCGGTCATACCAAACAGGCAGAATGCAGCCCCTGCAGACATGAAGACTGAAGAAAGGAGAGTATAGAAGAAAAAAGGACATCC
This sequence comes from Cyprinodon tularosa, assembly GCF_016077235.1. NCBI lineage: Eukaryota > Metazoa > Chordata > Actinopteri > Cyprinodontiformes > Cyprinodontidae > Cyprinodon > Cyprinodon tularosa. The sequence continues at coordinate 108,920 of NW_024039350.1, forward strand.
TGAGAGTCTTCTGGGAACCTTTTGGCCTCTGAAGACCACAAGATCACCAAAGACTGAAAAAAGAAAGCTGAAAGCTTTGAAGCATAAAAGCTCATCTGTTGAATATTCTGCAGCATAGTGAGCTTCTCTGAAAACAAAGGGGAGAGGAGATGCCAGGCCCAGGAGGAGCCGAGTGAGTAAACAACTGCATTGTTTTAAAATAGATTAAAAGTCTGATTAACACAGATCTTGATTTGTATTGAAAGTAAATCAAGTATTTCATCATAAACTCCAAAAGAATTTAGATATTTTAGGTTTATTAGGGAAAAAAGTCATTTTTTTTCTGTGGAGAGCCAAAGAGATTCTAAATACAGCTCAGAGTCACATGAAGAAATTAGATCATGGTGTGTAGAGCATGTGCTGCCTGATGTGAGAGTGTCAACGTGTCTGTGTATGGAAGCCCAAAGGGAGAGGATTTCTCCACTGCCATCCTGAAGCAGAAACACAGACCCAATCGACTGATTGTGGACGAAGCGCTCAATGAAGACAGCAGCATTGTCAGCCTATCGCAGGTGCGCCTCTACATAAGTTGACCCGACAACAGATTCATGACAGTGAGTTTGCACTAAGACTGGTCTGTCAACATTAGAACAAGACGGAGGAGCTGCAGCTCTTCCGCGGGGACACCGTGGTGTTGAGAGGACGAAAACGGCGGCAGACTGTGTGCATTGTCCTGACGGATAACACCTGTGGGGATGAGAGGATTCGGATGAACAGGGTGACGCGCAACAACCTGCGTGTCCGTCTTGGTGATGTCATCAGGTAGGTCTGTAGAACAGCTATAGGATGATCACGTACAGTCAAAGCAAACTCCCATTGCCACTCATTGTCACCGTTACCACCTGCTGCATAATGGTTTATTGCCATGTCTAGAAATGGATTTGTAATGGCTGATTTCCCCAAAGAACTTTAGTCATCCGGTGACAACTATATGGCTAAAATAGAATAGACTTTTAGATTTTTGGACTGATGAGATGTTTCTCTGATGTGTAACGGAGAAATTTTGGTCAAATTACACCATTCAATATGAAATAGCTGTCATGTTATCTAAAATTGGCTTCTGATTGGTCGATCAGTCCTTCCTGAGGACTCCTTCTCACTGAAGCTTATCCAATAGTAATATGGTCTATTATTTAAGGGAAAATGTAATGCTCAAACAAAACTAAAAACAACAACAACAAACAAACTGGAAAAAAAACAACACATTTTGATACACAGATTATAGCACAAGCTAATTCATATCTGTGGCGGGTTTTAAAACATTTTTTAAATAAAACAGAACAAATAAAACCCCGAAAAGTCAGTAATTGTGAGCAACTTTTTTCAGCTTTTTTAGACTGGATAAAAAGAAACCTCAGAGCTACAGCTCCTCACATCAGCTAAAAAGTATTTAGCCATGCATACACTTCTTCTGTCTTTTGCCTTATTGTCACCTGTCATGGTTTTGCACTTTTTGATTCTGTTTAAGTTTTTTCTTCGTGAGCTCATTGATTTCATCTTCACTTTGTGCTATTCCAGTTGTTTTCTGGATGTATTTGAGTTCTTCTGTATTTTTGTTTGCCCTCTTGTGTCAGTCTCCTTTCCCTAGCTCCCTTCTAGATCCTCCACTTGTTCCCAATCAGTTGATTACTCCAGTCTTTGTTGTGTTTGCATTAATACTCCTCCTCTGCAGTTACTGATTGCTGGATTATCTCAATCCTTTCATTCCCTCCTTAACCTATATGTTTCCATTTATTCTGGTTCCTGTGTTCCTTGTTCACTTATTTTTGGGGTTTATGCTTCATTGGCCATCATTGGTCATTTAATCTGCAAGAAACCACCTCAGATTCCATCTCTGCATTTAAGTCCTCCAAAAACCTCCACAACCCCTGACAGCACCTAAGTGTTTCAGATGAGCAAAGAAATTGAATTTTAATGATGAATTCATTTATCATTGGAGAAAAAAAATAGTATGCCAGTAATCTGGCCCTATGTGAAATAAAGTCTCCAATCTTGATTTTGTTTCCTCCTTTAATTCTTTCCCTTCCTACTTAGAGCCAAAACTAGAAGTTAGATCAAGGTCAAAAATCCCTCTCTTTGAGGATTTTGACTTTTTCCGGGGTTTTTTTCTCCTTGTTGACCTGTTTAACAAGGAGCTCTACCACTAGGCAACAGTTTAACAGTTGCCTAGTGGTAATTATCTGGGTTATTAACACTTTATTTATTCTGAAGTTAGAGTTAGTGTTGGTTGTTCTGTTTTTTGTATGTTTTAGGTTAGCTCACATTGATAAATAACTGCTAGTTGAAAATTATACATTTGAGTCAGGTTTTTATTTACTAGCTCTCTTTATTTAAAGTGTTATTTATCTATGATGATTACTTGATAAATGTGAATCCTACATTTTTTTAATGAAATCCCACTTTCAGATTGATTTTCTTTTAGAGATAGACAGATGAACAGAGGTATAGTTTTTTTATCCACAGAATAATTTACAGAAATTAATATTACTCAAGATTACTGAAATATATACTTTATTATGTAATAAAAGCTAATGTTTTTGATTTGCCAGCATCCATGCCTGCCCTGATATCAAGTATGGGAAAAAGATCCATGTCCTTCCTATTGATGACACCATAGAGGGTCTGACAGGGAACCTGTTTGACGTTTTCCTCAAGCCATATTTTCTAGAAGCATACCGGCCTGTACACAAAGGTATAAAAACAGGATCGTACAACTAGTTTTCTGATATGAAACAATAAATCACCCTAAATGTTTCTTCTATGTGTTGCTGAGTGAATTGTGATGTCTTTTGTTTGACACCAGGTGACATTTTCTTGGTGAGGGGGGGCATGCGAGCTGTAGAGTTCAAGGTGGTAGAGACGGACCCGAGCCCTCACTGCATTGTTGCCCCAGACACTGTCATCTACTGCGAAGGAGAGGCAATCAAAAGAGAGGTGTGTGTGTTTTACTTAGAAAGAATGAGGTGGGTTTCACTGAAAACATTTCCTCTGAGTCCTTGGTTCTTGTAGAGAAAAAGTAGGAACTTTGCAGACTTGGTTCTGGAGTTATGTACCCAAGTCAGTTGGGTCAGTCCCCACACATGAAATCTTTCGCATTTTTTCATGTTACACCCTAAAATGGTGTTTATAAATCCAGCCTCTAATCAGTGATATCCTGCATGTGCAGCTTTTCTGTAGGTTATAATGTTTTTAGGTTTCTTTTTTTTGCGTCCTGTAGCTGATACCAGGCACATTCAAGTGTAGCGACCATTTGCCTTTAGTGCCCTTTGGTCTGATATCAACTAATGAATTCCTTGGAATCCAATGCTTTTAAAAGTGACCCAACAAATAAATATGATTTCACCTGAACACAGCTGTTCAGTGAAAGGTTTGTTAGAGGTTAATCATGAACAAACACCATGAAGACCAAGAAACAGTGCACAGGCCAGGGAGACAATCAAGGGGAAGTTTCAATATCTCAAAGGTAAATTATGAATACTTTTTCAAGCACAGAATGTAATATTCAGAAGTTAATGAACTGGTTTTAAGCTTGTATTGAAAGCAGAAAGGGGCAACTGGTTTAATCACAATGCTTGAATTTGACGTTTCCCATGAAGTAATATTCCAAAGACACAATTAAAATGTGTCCTGTTTTCACATGTTTGAATATCTTCATCTGATTGTTAGATAATCCTGTTTTTTCCTGCTTTTTATGACAGGATGAAGAGGAGAATCTAAATGATGTCGGGTATGATGACATCGGAGGCTGTCGGAAGCAGCTTGCTCAGATCAAAGAGATGGTGGAGCTTCCTCTCCGACATCCAGGACTCTTCAAGGCAATAGGAGTTAAGGTGTCATGCTCCTAAACTAGTCATTTAAATCCATTTATTAAAAATAATAATATTAATAATAAATCCTAACATTTAGCATGTCTCTTCTCTTGTTATCTGTCTCAGCCCCCCAGAGGTATCCTGCTTTACGGCCCTGCAGGTACTGGGAAAACCCTTGTGGCCCGAGCAGTAGCCAATGAAACTGGTGCCTTCTTCTTCCTAATTAACGGTAAGCCTTTTGCTCAGAATGAAAAAGGTTGCCATATAGATTTCTACTGGTTATGAATCAATTAGCACAGACATGTTTCTGATAAACACTATTTTGGTTAACTAGACCTTGTAAATAAGAAATTAAGTATGGTATCCACATTTTTTCAGTGGCTGAATTCATTTTCACTAGTCACTTCCAGGCTTGTATAATCAAGAAAACACCTAAACAGAGCATGCAGGCTAACAGCTTTCAAAAAGCAATACCCATTTTAAACACACCCAATCTCCCAAAGAAATCCAGGAACAGATAAGAACACAGTTCACTTCCATCAATCAGTCTACCCAGATTTAAAAAGCTGTTTCTAAGACTGTAAGACTCAAGCAAACTACAAGTCTAGACATCACCTGTCAATGAAGAAAACAGTGACTGTCAGAATTTGTTTGTGGATTGAGGACCCAAAAGCAGAGGCAGGCAGGCAGAGGTGAATTATAGTAGATTTAAAGAAGAGTTGAAGAAAAACAAAGTCAAAACAAACATTCAACCAAGAATCCAAAAAAAGGGAAAACAAAGTTCAAAACAAAAAAGAAACCAAGAGTCCAAAAATTCTAAATTCAAAACATGAAAAAATAAGTAAAATTCAAACCAGAAAACCATGGAGACATCAGGGGAATCAAAACTCTAGGAGGAAGGCTCAGAGAGACGAAGTTGAAGCAAGTAACCCTGAAATCCCACATACTCCGTCAGCGCTCCGCTCCGCTCAGCCCCGCTGCGCTCCAGACCGCCTGCGCAAAGCACAGCATACAGCCGCCGCTGTGGTCCCGTCCGCTCGGCTCTGAGTTCCTTGGAGATCGTAGAGAGCATGCGCGAGATGAACCAGGGTTGCCGCGGATCATTAAAAAAATTACAATTCATTCATTTTTTCTTTAAATCAAGGCCTTAATTGGCACAAAAATTATTTAAATATGTTTATCGAAGTATTTATAATTCTTTAATAAAAAATGCTTATAAAAACAATTTCGTCCGATATATTATATCGCTATTAATTTGCGTGAAACTGATCATAAAGCCGTATGTTTGGAAAGAAAGCTCCAGTTGGGGAAAAAGCTAGAGAATATATATATACGTATATATATGTGTGTGTGTGTGTTTACATACATACAAGAGTCATACCAATAGTTTGACCAATAGACCAATAGTTTGGACCCAATCATTTAAATAAACGGTGTTAGATTTTTTTTTTTTATATATATGTAAGAATTGTGCTATAATTTCTAGTCACCGATCTGTTGCTGCTATATTTTAATTTGACGAACCGGAATTTGTCGATGTTCTTTTTCCTGTTTGGTGCTATTGCAATTGCGGATCTTGACCTGGCCGGACCGGAGCGGAGCAAAAAATAGCTCGGCTCCGTAATTTGTCGGTGACGGACGGAGAAGACGTACGTGGACGGAGACGAGCGGAGGAGTAGCGGTGGATGTGGAACAGCTCTCATTGATTTCCATGAAAGACAAGCGCTCCGCACGACGTACGTCAGCGGGGCGGAGCGGAGCGCTGATGGAGTATGTGGAATCTGGGGGTAAGACGAAGTTAGACGAGGACCGGGCAAAGAGGAACTGAACAGAGAGAGCTTTTAAAGGAGACAGAGACAAAGAGGGGGCTAATGAGCAGATAGGAAACAGGTGAGCACAGAAGCAGAAACAAAACAGGAGCTAGGGAAAAAAGAGAACACAAGAGGGCAGCAGAGGGCAACAAATGAAAAACCTGGAAGACTGACAATAACTAGAAAATACAACAAAATAATAATTAAACCACTAAGACTAAAAAGCATGGAGAAAAGTAAAACTGAACACTCAAAAGAAAACATAACAGAACCAAGACTGAAACAGTAACTAGGAATAAACTAGAGGACACAGCAAAATAAAAATAAAACCACTAACACTAGAAAACAACGAGCAAAGCAAAACTGAACACTAAAAAGAAAATATAACAGAACCAAGACTAGGACAGTAACTTAGAAAAAACCAAAGAACACAATAAACTAAGAATTAAACCATAAAAACTAAGAAACAAGGAGAAAAGAAAAACTGGATACTCAAAAGAAAAACATCAAAGAAAACAGAAACCTAACAGTGACTAACCTTTTCAGAGTGGCTGACATACCACATTACTCCAAGTACGAGGTCTGAGCGGAGCCCAGGAAGAAAAAAAACATATTACTATACACTGTTTCAAATCAATTTAGAAAAATCTATCCAAAACATACAAACTTCCTGTCTGTAGCTGTGAAAGTAATTGCCCTAACACCCCTTTCTCAGTTAAATACGCATCCATTCTCAAGTTAACTTTTGCTCATGCTCCCTGCTGATAATCAAACAGATCATCATCTCATCTCTGGACTGGCACTAGCTGTACTTTATGCAAACACAGCACCGCTGTTGACAATCATTCCTATGTCTTACTACAGACCAGACATGCCTGTGTTAGTTCAGAATCAGAATCAGGTTTATTGCCATTATTAGTGAAGGAGTTCACAAACTAGGAATTTTTTGTGGTACAATCGTGCAACATGAAACATATCATATGGAATAGGTAAATAAAATTATATAAATATCTAAAACAAGGCATGCAATAAAATAGACTAATATATACACTTAAGATAAAAATATGGATATAAAATCTAAAAAGTAAAATAGCATCTTACAAGGAGTGCAAATCGAGCAGTGTAAATGACATGGGCAGGTTATAGAGTCTGACATATAGTTCTCAGTCATGTTGGTCAGGGCAACTAAAAAATATGCTTAAATGGAAAGCAACTGGACTCTCTCTCTGTTTTTTTCTGAAGATCTTTCGACACCTATCCAGGAGTCTTCGTTAGTTCTGTTGGCTCGCTATAGTTGGCTGTAGATGGAGAGCTGATGTACTGTATTTATGCAAAATAGAGGTCCATCATCCTCAGCACATTCCAAGTCAGATGCAAATCCAATAACCACCCATTGTCCTTCTGGATTGTCGGATTCTTTTCTTGTGCCAACGACTCTTGGATAGGTGTGAAAACATCTTAAAAAACTTAGCAAAAGTATTGTTGCCTTCAAATTTAAGCCTGTTTTGTGGTTACAAACTAGATATTCCATGTCTATATAAATATTTTCTCTATAAATCTGTTTTGTTTCTGCAAAAATTTTTTATTTCTGTCTTTGAATTGTTTGTGCCTTTTAAGCCAGGAGTCTATGCATAATTGAATTATGCTTTCATAATGCATGGTTGGTTTGAGGGATTGCTGTTGAGTCAGTCAGCTGGTCTTATATATAGAACTTGAACCAATCTAACTATGATTTGATTGAATTCTCTTTGTAAAGGGCCTTGAGATTAAATATGTTGTGAATTGGCTCTATATGGATAAACAGAATTAAATTTAATTAGTAACAGTAAAGATTCTTGATTCTTTAACCACGAGAAAGAGATGTAGTGGAGACAGTGAAAACTGCTGCTGACCAAAAATAACAAAAAGGTTCATTTAAGATTTGCAACTCTTGAGGAAGTCTTTACGACTAAGAGATATGACAGTGGTGTGGGTGAGGGATTTCACAATCATGCTCGTGGTTTGGAAGGCTGAGTGCCAGTGTTTTGGATCTTTTGGACAGTTATGAGTTTCCGTCTCCTCACTAGGTGGGGCCTGTTAGAGAGGAAGTCAATGCTCCAGGAGCAAAGCAGTGCTGATAAACCCAGGCTGTGGCGTTTCACGGCCGGCATGACAGAAAGGAAAGTCAAGTCAACAAAAAGCTTCCTAATATAGGTGTAAGAACACTGCTGAGGAGATTGACTTTAGTACAAGAGACAAGAGCATTACAAGAGCTTCCATCATAAAGCAATTCTCCTTGATATACTGTGCATCCAATTACAATTAAGTGACCTCACCTTAAACATGTTGTTGATGGTTTGAAAACTCAGAACTAGGACAGAAGTAAACTTTCTAAGTAAAGAACCAATAGAAGTGTTTACATGTTTCAGAGACATATTTCACTAAAGTTGATATGATGCAATGGAAACCAAGCTCAAGTTCCTTGTTTTAAACTTGGCCGATAAAGTTGACTTTTCATCCAAAGGCAGCAGTTGCTGCCAAGCAGGAACCAAGCTCTCTAAAACAAACCAAAAAAATCAAAAACTGAAGTCATGTAGCAAAGTGGGTTCTCTTGTTTTTAGCTCAGTGCAAAATATCTTAACATGTTCTGTCACAAGGTCCTGAGATCATGAGCAAGCTGGCAGGGGAGTCTGAAAGCAACCTGAGAAAAGCGTTTGAGGAGGCAGAGAGCAACGCCCCGGCCATCGTCTTCATTGATGAGCTGGATGCCATCGCTCCTAAGCGAGAGAAGGTGGGCAAAGAGGAGGAAGTCTAGGTTTTTTTATTGGAAACTGACATATCTTCTTTTATTTGTTAAATCATTGCATGCACATAGACTCACGGTGAGGTGGAGAGGCGCATTGTATCTCAGCTCCTGACCCTGATGGATGGTTTGAAGCAAAGAGCTCATGTTGTTGTGATGGCAGCAACCAACCGGCCGAACAGCATTGATTCGGCTCTGAGACGCTTCGGTCAGCATGGCCACAGACACACACACGTAGAAAGACACACACCAAAATACAGATGTATTCATGGCAACCCTGCTGCTCTGCAGGCAGGTTTGATCGAGAGATCGACATCGGGATCCCCGATTCCACTGGCAGACTGGAGATCCTGCAGATCCACACCAAAAACATGAAACTAGCAGATGATGTCGATCTGGAGAAGGTGAGCAGCTGCAGTTTAGGTTACATTCAATTCAAGGCACTTAGTAGAGACAATTGTTTTAAAGTTTTCTATCTAAGGAAAACCAGTTGATTGCATCGATTCATTGACTCGACAGCAACCCCTCACACACCAAGCATGCTTGTAGTAACAGTGGAGAGGAAAAACTCCCTTTGAAAAGGTAGAAACCTCCAGCAGAACCAGGTTCAGTGTGAGCGGCCATCTGCCGAGGCCTACTGGGGTTCAAGGAGACAGAAGCAGGCATGTAGCAAAAAGCAGAGATACAAAAGGCAACTGTAAACCAGTTCCACAGGCGCCCCTATCTAGGAAAGACACAGCCAGCCAGATGAGCTCCGAGCCAGCTCACATGTCAGAGGATGAAAGAGAGCACATACAGTTAGTCACAGTCAGAGAAACAGGACTACACTGAAAAACAGGTAGATCTCCAACATTTATAAATAAAATATTCATTAAAACATTTTTTGAAGAACATTTTATTTCTACTTTTCTGCCCCCCATTGCATTGAATTTTTACATAAAATCTAAATAAAAAAGTTTGGCCTTTGGCCTTTGTTTTTTTTATTATGTTGTTTCTTTACAACTAAAAAGCTATAGAGATTACTATTTAAATCACATATTCCTTATGAAATAAAATGTGCTTCTTCCATGCAAATAGCATCGAAGTATGCATGCTGTCACTTGTCTGAAGATTCTGTGTGTCTCAGATCGCCATGGAAACACATGGACACGTTGGCGCCGACCTGGCTGCTTTGTGCTCAGAAGCTGCTTTGCAAGCAATACGCAAGAAGATGACGCTCATCGATCTGGAGGACGAAACCATCGATGCCGACCTGCTCAACTCTCTGGCTGTCACCATGGACGACTTCCAAGTAAATAGTTAAAATCCACTTATGCTGTTTGTTCAAATGCCTTAGATCTGTATAAAAGGCTGTACTTATCCTTATTCCTGCATTTATTTTTTTACCCCCAGTAAGCCAAACTTCTTCCTCTGCCTTCTTGAAATTCTTAATGTAGTTTTAATGCCATTATGATTTATTTTCCAAACAGTACTTGACCAATTTTGTTTAACTAGTGACTTCTTTGTTTGGCAACTTGAGCTGACTGATGAAGCCATTTGGGTTTTGGATCTTTAATGATAATCATCTGTTTTTTTAATAGATATTCTGAAACTTTCAATGCAATATGTCCTCTGTGATTAACCCATCCGTCAGGGAGTAATGTGCTCCCACTGTGTTAGCTGAGGGAGAATTAAGATGTTCTTGCTCAAGGAGCCAGTTTTGCAGGTCTTTAGGACTCAAACCGGGGAAATGGAAGCCTTCTTTGGTCTCAAACACCCTCTGCTCTAACTACTTGGCCAGCAATTCATTTCAGAGAAACAAATCTATAAATCTGGCTCAAACACAACATTTCTCTGCATTTTTTATGGAAATGTCACCAAAGATGATTCATCATAACCTCTTTACCCTCAGTCAGTTAAAATCACTGGTTAGAAAATGGAGGGAAAAAAACAGTCAAAGGCTTATACATACCATTATATACCTGAATACCTGGAATAAACCTCCTGTCAAATTAGGAGATAAAGGGAAAGTTTGATCACAACGTATATAAAAATACAAAACACTCAATGAAGGTTTAACATTTTATGGTATTTTCTTTAATCGTTTTGGTAATAATCCTCATAACCGCTGTTCGTTTAGTGGGCACTGAGTCAAAGCAACCCATCGGCTCTCAGAGAGACAGTTGCAGAGGTTCCTCAGGTCAACTGGGAGGACATCGGTGGTCTCAACGAGGTCAAGCGAGAGCTCCAGGAGCTTGTTCAGGTGGAGGAAACACTGGCCGCATAATCTGTGTGACAACCAAAGCCATATCTCCCTTAAACCATCCATCTATGTTCATATTAATGTCCTCAGTATCCAGTGGAGTACCCTGACAAGTTCCTGAAGTTTGGGATGACGCCGTCTCGTGGGGTTCTGTTCTACGGGCCTCCGGGCTGCGGGAAAACGCTCCTGGCGAAGGCCATTGCCAACGAGTGTCAGGCTAACTTTGTGTCCATCAAAGGGCCTGAGATGCTCACCATGTGGTTTGGAGAATCCGAGGCCAACGTCAGAGATGTGTTTGATAAGGTGAGGAGTTTATAGCAGGAAAATGAATTGATTTATGGTCAGAGCTTTGTTTGTTGCCCTTCTGCCATTTTCCTTCTCTCTGCAGGCCAGACAGGCAGCCCCCTGCATCTTGTTTTTTGATGAATTGGACTCCATTGCCAAGTCCAGAGGAGGGGGGGCGGGGGACGCCGGCGGTGCCGCCGACAGAGTCATCAACCAGATTCTAACTGAGATGGACGGCATGTCAGACAAAAAGAATGTTTTTATCATCGGTGCCACAAACAGGTGCCGCCTTTGTGCATGTCTGCTCTGATTAAATGTAAAGAGATGAAAATCCAGGCTGATTTCCCTCCCCCCAATATACCAGGCCGGACATCATAGACCCAGCCATCCTGCGGCCAGGCCGTCTGGATCAGCTCATCTACATCCCGCTTCCCGACAAACCTTCTCGCACAGCGATTCTTAAAGCCAATCTGCGCAAATCACCTATCGCAAGAGTAAGAAAAGCAGCGGCACATTTCTCAGCTGATTAATCTCCCTCTCAGGTTTCTGCAGTTAAATAAGGGACAAAATGTTAAATAAGTGCAGTTGATGAACATAACACAGTCAATCTTAACTAAAAAATACCCCTCATCATATTATCCTATTTTTTGTATTAGAAGTGTTCACACCCCTCAGACTTTTTACATGTTGTCCTATTAGAACAATGTTTTTAATTGCTAGATCAATCAGTAATGTGCAAAGGAAAACTGTAAGATGTTGACCATATAAGGGATAACTAGGATCCCTGTTACAAAAAAAAAAGAAAGAAAAAAGATTACTAGGATAGACTGCTCAGTGACACAAGAGATAGTACTGCTGCCCTGCAGCAAGAAGGTTCTTTGTTCGATTCCCAGCCCAGGGTCTTTCTGCATGGAGTTTGCATGTTCTCCCTGAGCATGTGTGGGTTCTCTCTGGGTACTCCAGCTTCCTCCCACAGTCCAGAAAACATGACTGTTTGATTAATTGTCTTTCTCTAAATTCTCCTTAGGTGTGAGTGCGTGCGTGAATGATTGTTTGTCCTGTTTGTCTCTGTGTTGCCCTGTGATGGACTGGCCAGGATGTACCCTGCCTCTTGCTCATTGACAGCTAGAGATAGGCACCAGCACCCCTCGCGAACCCACTTGGGATTAAGCGTGTTAGAAGATGGATGGATGGATGTTGTGAGAGGTGCTCTTGGGCATTTTGATTGGATTTCTGAAACTTTTAAGCTTCTTAGTATAAGATAAATATTTTGATGGAGATGATAAATCTGCTTCCTGGTATGTTGAAGTACCGATTGTTTGCATCCAATCATTCAAACAAACGGTCTTAATTTTTGGGAATATATAAGCTCACGAATGAGCCTGGAAGGGCTTGAGAATGGCTTTGTCTCCATTCAAACCCAGATTTAAAGTCTTGTAGTCTTTTATAAAATATGAGAGTCAGGAAATTGTCTATATGCCAGACTGAAAGATTGTTGTTCTCAACTTCAAAAAAACACTTTAGATTTTAAAATGGAAAACTTTTCTATTTTATTTATATATTTCTTTTTAATATAAAAATTCAACGTATAACATGGATGCATACAATGCTAGTTTTAAATAAGTGTTAAATTCTGTTTAAAGTCACAGATCACTAAAAATGTCTCAGGACCTTTACTAGTTGATGATTTTCTTTATTCAGAACCTGCAGATTTTTAAATGGTGACCTCTGGTCTAGTCAAAGTCAACACTAATGTAAAACTGAGAATTTTTGGCACGACCTGAAACTTTGATTTGATTCTGTAAAGAGCGAAGGGCAAAGGTCTTAATGGAGATATACCTGAAAATACCTTAAATAATAAACTGTTTCTTAAAGTAACGGCACAGGACACCTGAATACATGTGTTGTTTTTGATATACATTCAGTGGTGTCAAAAGTACACACAACTGTTACTTAAGTAGAAGTATAGATACTGCAGTTTAAAAACACTCTGGTAAATGTTGAAAAAGTATGTGCTCCAAAAACAACTTAAAGTATAAAAGTATAAAGTAACCTTTAAAAAAACTGCCAGATGCTACTATATGAATTGAAAGCCCGATTTTTCGACTATTTCGATAAAATTCTTTGAAATAGGGCCAAGGATGAGGGAGGTCTTGGTGGTCTCTGTCTCCATCTCCCGATACTCTCTCGCCCGTGTCCGACCTTTCAGACATTTCAACATCTTTTTCTGAATCCCACATTGTAGCATGGCATAGACAATTCACGTTTGCAGTTTGAAGAACACCTGCTTGCTTCTGATGATTTCCTTTAGCTAACCAATGAGTGATTGCGTTATATGACTCATCCAATTACACTAATTTTTACTAGATGTGGATGGCGCCAATGACCTGCATTGGATGGTGCACATGACGTGAAATAAATATTTATAAACATTAAACTGAAGCCAAGAGTAACGAGTGATATTTGTTTTAAAAATGTAAGGAATAGAAAGTTCACATACTTGTGTGAAAATGTAATGAGTAGAAGTCAAAAGTACGGAGAAAAATAAGTAATGGAGTAAAGTATAAATACCTAAAAAGTATACTAAAGTACAGTAACAAAGTTTTTTTACTTTGTTACTTCACACCCCTGCATACATTTCCTTAACATACACATGTGGACAAAATGGTTGGTACCCCTCGTTTACTGAAAGAAAAACCCACAATGTACACAGAAATAACTTGAATCTGACAAAAGTAATAATGAATAAAATTTCTATGAAAGTGAACAAATTAAAGTCAGACATTGTCAACACTGTCCCTACTTTGAAACATGGAGGAAGCTATGTGATGCTCTGGGGCTGCTTAGCTTCATCTGGCAGTGGGTGTCTTGAAACACTGCAGGAAATGTCAAGACTATAAAGGATTCTACAGATAAATGTGCTGCCCAGAGTCTGAAAGCTTGGTCTTAGCTGGAGGTCACAGGGCTTTAACAGGACAATGACCCAAACACATTGCAAAAAAACCGCCAAGAATGACCAAGAGGAAAACACTGGACTATGCAGAATTGGCCTACTATGATCCATGACCTAAATCCTACTTAACATATTTGGAAGCAGCTGAAACATTCAAAAGGCTCCCTTAGTTTGCTCATGAGGAGTGGGCCAAAATACCTGCTGAGAGGAGCACAAATCTCGTTGACAGTTACAGGAATTGTTTGAATGCAGTGATTGCCTATAAATTGTGTTAGTCAAAGTTCAAGTGTCCCATCATTTCAGTCCAAGCCAGTTTATTTAAAAGCATAGTTGGAAAGCAATGTCGGAGTACCATTTGTTCATTTTCATAGAATATTTAATTATTGCTAAATTTTTTTCAGATTCAAGTTATTTCTGTTACAAGTTTGTCAACGCTTGTATTTTATTAATTGTGGCTATAATGTGAAAAGATTGGAAATGGTTCAGGGGGTGTGAACTTAATAGCCTGGTTTGAGTTTCCTGATTCAAAAAGAACAATCCCAGCTACTATTTTTTTTAGATCGTTTTAGTGTAAAACTGCAAAGATAGTAATATTTAATTACTGGTCCAATCCAAGCTCTGCGTACATGTCCTAAGTTAGTGGTCCTTTGAAATGTGTTGTTCCAAAAGCAAACCAAGGTAAAGTTTCAGTCTCTGTGCAGTGCGGTGGATTCTTTTTCCTGCTCTTCATTGTTTTTTGTTTTTTTGGTGGATTTTCTATCTGCAGGATGTGGATCTAGAATTTCTCTCTGGCATCACTGAGGGTTTCTCTGGAGCTGACCTGACAGAGATCTGCCAGCGAGCTTGTAAGCTGGCCATCCGTGAGGCCATCGAAGCTGAGATTAAGGCTGAGCGTCAGAGGCAGAGCAGACCAGGAATCCCCATGGTCAGACATCCCAGCTGCTCTTCTTTTATCTCTACATCACATTTAGTTAAACTCAGTCAGTTAGTATCTTAAACTGCCTTTAATCTTAACAAAGTCACGGCTCTATGCAGGGCTATGCTGTGTGTCCTTGGTGCAGACACAAGCTGTGAAAGATAAGATGAAGGACCTTCAGCCTCTGTACTGTGAACCCACAGGAACACAGCTCTAGCTACCCAATACACATCTGTTTATCCCTTTATAGGACGAGGACTTCGATCCGGTCCCAGAGATCAGGAAAGACCACTTTGAAGAGGCGATGCGTTTTGCCCGCCGCTCCGTCAGTGACAACGACATCCGCAAATATGAGATGTTTGCTCAGACTCTGCAGCAGAGCCGAGGTTTCGGGAACTTCAGGTTAGAAAAAGCAGCCACAGACAACTGACTTTGGTTTTCATTTTGCTCCAGATTTCTAACTCCTACTTGCTTCCTCCAGATTTCCATCTGCTACCGGCACCCGATCTGGGGGTCAGGGGTCAGGTTCTACATCAGAGAGGCCGAGTCTGTACAGAGAGGAAGGGGATGACGATCTCTACCAGTGATGATGATGATGCTTTGGTTCTATTAGTGACAAAACACTAGGGATTAACAATTGTTTGTCTAAACATGTTACTGATAGATAAGACAAACATAAAAGAGAGATATTTTACAAAATACGGTATTTAATTTTCTTTTCTTTTTCTTTTAGTTTAGAATAAATATTGATTTCTTGCCTGTATTGAACTGGACTTCTGTTCAGTCATCAGCTGTTCTGCATTAAGAATAATTTTTCATGCAGGACAAATCTTTAAATAATTTATGTGGAAATAATACAAATGTTGATGCTTACATCAAAACCAAATGTTCTCTGCTGTTTAGTTTTGATGCTTGTTGATGTGGCTCTTTGGTTCTTTTACACAAAATGTTGTATTTGTGATGAGACATTATCACAAGGATGTTATGTTTAAAAGTAATCCAACCAGAAACTGACTCACTAAAAAATTTCAAGTACCCTTTAAAAGACATTTAACAACCTCTTTATAACTGTATGTTTAAAATGTAGCTAGTACTAAATAGTATTTAGTATTTTGATAAATACTTTCTACAACTAAAGACCAGTTTAGCAGCTGGCTCCAAGAAAAAAAAAACTTGAAGCAGGAGCAATTAATTATATTTATTATATATACGTATATTATATTTCATTAAACCTCAAAACCAAAAAGAATAGTAAAAATAGAATTTAAATAAATCATAAATACGTCATTCTTTTCTTTTTCAAAACAGATTGGTTAATTAAATTTTTATTTTTTTTTTAAATACAGAAGAGCTTTTTGGGGCCATGTCTCTTCATTGCAGAAAAGCTCTATCATCTGTTTTGTATGGATGATGTCAAGATGTCCTATTGTAATAAGTATATAAAATACATTTGATAGCATCCGCCTGCTGCTGCCATCAACACCTTTGTATATAGGTGTTCGAAGTCGGCCTGTTTTCCAGTGTAGTCCTGTTTCTCTGACTGTGACTGGCAGGATGTGCTCTCTTCATCTTCTCACATGGGAGCTGGTTCGGAGCTCGTCTCCCTGGCTGTGTGTTTCCTGCAGGGGTTGCCTGTGGAGCTGGTTTACAGTTAACTTTTGTATCGCTGCTTCTTTTTTAATGTCTGCTTCCTGCTTCTGTCTCCTTAAACCCCAGTCAGCCTCAGCAGGTGGCCGCTCACACTGAGCCTTGTTCTGCTGGAAGTTTGTGGAAGTTTTCCTCTCCACTGTCGCTACAAGCATGCTTGGTGCGAGCGATTGCCTTTGTGTCAATGAGTCGATGCAATCAGCTGGTTTTCCTTAGATAGAAAACTTTGAATGAATTTGACTGTATGGTCTGGTTGAATTTCCTCCTTGAAATGATGTGTTGTTAATTGTGTGTATAAATAAAATGACTTGAATGCTGCAAGAGTTTGTTTTTACCATATTTGTTATAATTGGTCCATGATCACAGTAGTAATTAGATGGAAGGAAGTTTGTTTTTCTGTGGAAACTATTTTTATTTTGTGTTTAAGTAGTTGTCTTAAACTTACTTTTTCCTGGACATACCTCAACAAAATAAATAAATAAGTAAATGTAACCAATTTTAAACTATAAATCCAAATACAATTTGAAAGTTGTAAAAAAAATATGAAAACTTCACATGTGCACAGAATTATTTTTAACAAGCTTCTCTGTTACTCTTAAATGACTGATCTAAAGTAAAAATTGCTACAGAGACATCCCAAGATCTATATTTAGATATATATTTTGTTTATTTATTTCTCTAGAATAAATTATTTCCAGTGGAAATTGTTTACCTGTTTCCATGCAATTTTATGATTTAATGAATGAAACCAAGACAGCTCTAATAAAATGTAGGTTATTGATGTTTTATTAGGTAGGGAATTTTATCTAAGAAAAAATTTATTGAAAATAGCTCCTAAAACCATCTACATACTTATTGTTACTTATTTCTTGTAATTTGGTGTTATTCCATTAAATAGCTACCACTGTTTTTACCCATCCATCCATCCATCCATCCATCCATCCATCCATCCATCCATCCATCCATCCATCCATCCATCCATCCATCCATCCATCCATCCATCCATCCATCCATCCATCCATAGTAGGCTGGTGCCTATTTTGTCCAGTTTGCCTCCCTGTCCTGTAGGTGGCGATAAAGCATTTTTAGTTACCTTGATTCGCTCAGGAAACCGGGAGTGGAGGCAGGGGCTTGTGGAGGTGACCGAATGGCAGACAGCAGAATATTTCTGTAAACATTTGAGTTTTTCCTACCAAACAGAAACAGTCAGTGATACGTGCGTTTCACCCTTCAGGGCTGCTAGCATCACCGTTACCATGGGCGCTAACCTGGTCAGGCGATACGTGACCCAAACGGACACCGAGCCGGACCCTGCCAAGAAGTTCGAGTTCGACCCTGATTTCGGCTTCGGGGAGAGGAAAGAGAGAGGTCGGGGTTGAATTTGATCTGGGCTGCAGCCGTTAAGCTGTTGTTTCAGTCTCAGGGCAATTTGACGTAATTTTGTGTGGGTTAGCTTTGGCTAATGTAGGCTCAGAGACCTGAACGAAGCTGGCCTGTGCTAAATGCTAAATGTTAGCATATGACCCAAACACCTGTATTTACCTATTTAATGGGAATATTCTCTGCTTTATAATAGTCCAGCATATATCCAGCTGGAAGTTACATTTAAAGAGCAGTAGGATACTTAAAAGCACAACAAATATTAAAATATAAAGTGTGAGTTAAGCTTACATTAAAATATCCATCATGTTATGATTATTATTTAGATTTTCTTTACAGTCATGTAGTTTAAGTTTGAGAAAATAAAAATTAAATATGTTTATAATAAAAAACATCGAAATGTATTCAGATTTTCAGATAAGTTTTACAGCAGTTATTAGACTTACACAAAATTAAGATTCCACAAAAATTATTTTTTGAAATCCCAAAAGTTTTTTTTTCTTTTTTTGTAATTTTTCAATTCTGGATTATGATTTGAAATGATAGAAAAATGTTTCCGCTCTACGTTGAAATTAAAACATTAAATCTAAACACAGTTTTTCAATTTATTTATATTTTAATAACAATACTTTAGTGTTTTTATCGCATTAATCAACGGATTAACTGCTGACAATTCATTATAATGAATATTTAGTCCATAAACAGATATTTGAAAATCAAGTTAAAGTTCTCATGATTAAGAAGAACCAGATAATTTAGACTTTAGAATTTTCTTTGACATTTTACAGCCATTGCTAAAAAAAAAATCTAAAAATTGACATTCTTAGCATTGGTATGTAAAGAGTTAACCTTACCCCAAACTTTAAAATCATACATTTAGACTTCATGTATAGTTCCTAAAAATTACTTTTTTAAAATGTCTGTCAAAACTACATTAATAAATTTTAGAAGCTTGAATTTGTCAACTAGATAATGAGGGAACCACCATTAGCTCAGTTTAACAGTATGGACGTTTATGAATCATTTTACTTTGTTGACTTGCTGGAAAGAATTTTTAAAGAAAATGCCACTACTTATATTATTTATAACACATAGGCAAGAATGTTACTTTTAATGGTTTGCTCATTAATTTATGTAGTAATTTATGATATTAAAATAAGGGGTAAAAACACAAAAGTAAAGATAAAGCACAGCTGTTCCTTAGGATAATTAATCTTAGTTTAATGAGTTACTCTGCTAAAACTGAGGCCATTATTTGGGATTAGGGCTGGGGAAGTGATTGCATTTGCAAGTGATAAGTGATTGCATTTGCAATATAATCGCAATTACTCACTTAAGCCTCATTACAATTAATAAGAGTAAGACACATTTCTCACTCCAGGCCTTTAGGTGGTGGTAATGAGCTTAAAGTGGGTTTTCTATAGAGAGAGTTGCAGCTGGCATGTAGATCCATGCATAATGTGGAAGCAAGTTTTCAATAAAAACTGGGGTGAAACATCTACAAGCTTTTGGTTAGTGCAAAGGAAACTGATATAAGATCGCATTAAAAAATATCAGAATTTGGATTTTTTTTTTTTTTTTTGGGATGGTGTGTTTTAGTATATTTGGAACCCAAAGCAAAAACAAGTTTAGCATTTTTAGTTCTTTTTTTTCTTCTATTTCTTAAATAATAATAATAATAAAAAACAAAAAAAAAGCATTTTTAGTTCTATAAATAGTTTATAAAAACTTACTTAAAAAAGTCTTTATATTGCTTTTATCATTTCAATAGAATTGTTTATCATAGATTTATGATATGTGACAAATAGATTTCTTTTCATAAAGTTGTTTTTATTGTTAAATACCAAAGTTTAAATATAATGTGTACATATCCTTAACTACAGTCCCTTTTGTTCATTTTTAAAGTAACAAAGCAAACATTTTTAGTAAGACCTTTGTTACATAAACTATTTTTTCAATTCTGACTTCAGTCTCAGATGAAGGCCTAAAGATCAATTCATATAAAAAAAAAATTCAAAAAAGATTCACTGTCCTTACAATCACCTGCTAAAAATTATTATTTTGTTAATCGATTAATCTGTCAATTATTTTTCTGATTAATCGGTTAATCATCGGATAGCAAAAAGTTCCTTAAAGACTTTTTAAAAAGAATTAAACCAGGCAAAACTAAAACTTTGCTTCTCTGGGATCTCTGGTCAGAGCATATTGACAGACAAAAAGGTTTTATTGCTCCAGTTAACTAATCTATTACTAAATTGATAATTATTTAAATTATTCATTAATCTGATTGTTTCAGTCCTACTTATTTTGTTGTTGAATATTGATATAGCTCTATTAAAGTGTGTCACAACTATAAAGTCAATTCAGTCAGGTAAAAAATGTAAAAAAAAAAAATGTTTTAATAACAGCAATTCAACTTGAGATGTGACCAGAGCGGTTCAATGGAAAAGAATCAATTCTATATATTGAAAATTGGTTCTGAATCGATTCTTGACATTTAAGTCAATATCCAGCCATAGTTTTGATGCTATGCTTATTTTTAATTTTATTTTTTTTACCACATCTACATAACTGTCAGTAGAATAGCTCATTTGTTTTGTTTCCAGAAGATACAGTTGTTACAGTAAAATGCATTGTAAAAGAGGAACTAGAGTCAATTAAATAGATACCTATAGCCTAGCATTTAGGTTATTCAATGAACCCAGGATGTTTTAATTGTAAATTTCATTATCCTCTAATAACATTGTGATGAAAACACATAAGTTTTAGGATTAGTTCTCTGTTGGTACCACATCATCATAAGTGGTTTTATTCATCTGCTAAATAAAATTGATCTTATCTATACAGTATTAAACTATTGAAAGTCTTTTACAATAACTGTTTTGCTATGTTGGTATTTAAATTGTCCAACAAGGTCAGCTTAAAGCCTCCCTGGAGGACTGAAAGTTCTGTGCCGTTTTCAGAGATGATTGCGTCCCAGGAACAGATGAACTTGGCCCAGCTGCCTGTTGGCCAGAGAGATTACTGTGCACACCATCTACTGAAGCTCATGAAGTGTAAGAGGGACAACTGGCCCAACTTCCTGGCCTGCAAACATGAGAGGCACGACTGGGACTACTGTGAGCACCAAGAGTAAGTGTTCAGCGGTAGACATTTTATGTGGAACGGATCGCTATGATGCTGTTTTAAACTGCGAGGCAAAAATTCAAGTCACACTAAATAATTAAGATCTCCCCTAAACTACTATAAACTGACCAGCCACCCTGTAACGGTCAATGTTAGGGGGATAGTTACCTCCATTTTATGACCAAACTCTACAATCCTTCCTCCCGTGCTATTCGGAAAGATATTCAGTTGTTGCAGGCCCCTTTTACCGTGGCTTCTTTTTGCTGTAATTTCTATTATGGTCTCTACATTTGTGCTTCCTTTCTCCAGTTATGTGATGCGTATGAAGGAGTACGAGAGGGAGAGGAGGCTCCAGCTGAGGAAGAAGAGGATTGAGGCCAAAGCAGAAGCTGCATGATCAGGAAACCATCTGGTTGTACTTCTTTGTATATACATCTGCTGTTGTCCACATTAAACAATATAGATCAAGCTCTATGTGCCCCATGGCTGTTTTTGTGTGTGTGAATATCTTAAAAGATTGGATCCACAGAATGAGATAAGTATATTCATATAGAACAGTATGAGATCAGACGGCTTGATTTGTTTTGATTTTTTTAATAAATTACCTCAGACAACAAAACATCATTCTGTCAGTTTCAGATTTAAGATTCTTCAGCAATTAAGGGTGAGTTTAAAGAGATTATTAATATCAGCAGATGAAGACAAAAACACCAGAGCTGCAATGAGAGGCAGTAAAAATTGAGCCTTTGCATAATTTACAGCAGATTTTAGTAGATACTTAGGGGGAGAAAAAGAAAACTAAAACCAATCAGAACTGTCTGCAATACAATAACTAAACTAGTGTTTTAGTTTTACTCAACACAGCAGGAAGTTAGAGCAGGGAGAGAAACAGGGAGAGGTCAAGCTTGGAATCTATCAGTCTAAATCCAGCAGTGGGTTTAGAGAAAAGATCAGCTGGAACTGGATCTACAAGATGAAGGGCAGGATGGGCGAGCGGAGAGGTGGGTAGTCTCTAAACTCCTTCAGATAGCTGCGGTGCTTCCCTTTGGCCCAGACCGTCATCTGGATGAAACCCACCATGGTGAAGAAGGCCACCGGCAGACACTGGGTCATCAGGGTGAAGCCGAGCCAGGAGCCCAGCTGCAGAGGGGCGAAAACTCGTCAGATACCAAATGCGTTCAGACCAACAGAAGTTAGCTTGTATTTTCCATGGTGAAAAAAATGTAATTATGTCTGGTAGATATGTCCAGTAAACCTGGGCATTAATTCAAGCTTTTACTTTGACATTTTACTTGAGATGAGATTAGATTATTCAGCAACATTTCTGGATAATTTTGTTTGTTAAAGTCAATAATTAAATGAAACATTTACCATTGGGCTGCTCTTCATTTCATTACACATTTCCAGGAATCTTCTGTCCACACATTTACTTTACAATTGTAAACTATCCAGAGCTATCAATTATATCTATTCAGTAACAATCTGGATTGGAGGTTGGGAGTAATAAAGGACAAATAATTTGTCTCTGTTTCTTATCTTTATGTTCTCATAACTGGCTCATTACTTCTAAATGATAACGTAAAAATACACAAGGAAAAAAAGCCTGGTGTTTGTGACAAAACCGTCAACAGCAACAAAGATGAATGAGCTAGGAAACAACAATGGAAAAGAACAAAACCACCATTCCTTATCTAGTTATTCCTTATCTACTGTATTTTCTTTAAGAACTTTAAGACTCAGTTAAAAAACAAAACAAAAATAAACATCTTACTCCTTGAATTAGTTTTATTTATATATATATATATATATATATATATATAAACTGCTTAGCATCCTTTTTGCCACCACACATGCTAAATTGGATGATAATGCAAAATGAGGGCATGTTTGGACTTAACTGACCACTAGATGGCGTCACAATATTTTAAATAATAAATTAAAAAATGAGCAGTTTGTTGATCTTGCAAAAACTAATCTACGGAGGCTTTTAGGCTCTATGGCTGCCCATGAGCTTTAGGATATTAACCATTAAACTTGAATCATCAAGCAGGTGAATGAAGAGACAATAAAACCTTACCTTACTAAATATTGCACCCTAGCAGTCCTTTAATATCGTCATATACTGATGACTTCTGTGATTTAATTTATTGAACATTTCTACTTATACTATAACCACATTTAGCAGACAGTATGGACTTACTGCAATACTCCATTGACTTTGATTTAAATGATTTAATGCCACATCCTAAAAAGACGATGTTACCTCATAGGTATAGTTGGGACAGGAGACTAGAAGGAAGATCCAGGTGAAGGGGTTCTTGGTTGGATAGGGAATCTTCCTGGTTTTGGAGCCTGTAAGTACAAGGAGAGGAAATTAATAGGACATTTATTTACTGATCCACTTCTTTTTGGGGTGGTTCAAAATTATGTCAGGTTTGCCTCTAAAAGCAAAAAAAAAAACTAGATTTTTTCCCCTAATTTTATTTATTTATTCTTTTTATTGTAGTCAGGTCTAACAGTCTATGAATATTATGTTGCTAATGAATGGCCCAATTATTACAGAATACTTGCTAACAAACTTGCTATAATAAAACAATTGAAAAGATAGGATCATAAAAAAAAACAATTAAGCTAAAGGATCATCATTAAAAAGTTTAAACCAGCTTCATGCTCACTTCTCAAATAAATAAATTTGGTACAAAAAGTATAAAAATTGTTAAACAAAAAACAGATGAACTGAAGATTTTACTATGTTGTTGATTAAATATGTATTTCCAGAGAGAAGTCAATGAGGTAGGATAACTGTATCTGGTTTTATAAATGTACGTCATAGAAATGTAAGCTTTGTATTTGCTCCAGTTGTCATCTAATACATACATGTGACCTCAGATGTTTCATCTCTCAGAGCAGGAGGTTTAAAGTTACACTAGTTACAACTTTGCAGCAATACAAATCCCAAATTTATGTGTAAATCTACACATACAGATATACGCCTTTGAAGCAGTTGTCCCCCCGCTTACCACTTAGGGGCACTCGTCAGTTTGTATTGTTGCAAAGTTGTAATTGTGAAAATGTTTCTCCAGTGAGAACACAAGTTTAGAAGTTATAAGAACACCTAGTGTCACATCTATGAATAAAATGACAAGACACAGGAAATACTTATATTTAATTTCATCATTATTGACTTTCAGGTATCTACGCCAATATTTTTATTGACTGCTGTCTGAAATGTGCTCAGTGTGAGTGACCAATGTGCTGACCTGGAGGGCGGAGGTTCCGCAGGGCGATATGGATGGAGAAGTTCCCGATTTGGCAGAACTGTGGTGGAGAGCATTTAGTTAGAGGCGAGTGGATGTAGAGGTAAAATAGCAGAGATATGCTATAAAGCAGAATGGGAAAAAAAAAACAAACAAACCATAGTATCACCTAAAATAGACCATCCCCTGTTCATCAATTGGCTATTAATTCTGGCCTGGTACTGCAATTTTTAAAAATCTTAATTGTGACCCTCCCCCGCACCAACCAAACATTTCCTTTGCACCAACTAGTATCCTCTTTCTAGTTGCTGGACTTTACTGTTACCTGGTAAAATGCTGTTTTTTAATGGTGTGCATTGATCTGTGCACTAGCTGCACCCTTTCTCTCCTCTTCCGTTTCACTGCAAACCCACTTTAAGCACTACTGCCCCCTAAAGGGCTGGAGTGAGAGTCAATCTCCTCTTCTTAAATGTAATATGATCAAAGACATAGGCTACATTCGCACTGCAGCCTGAAGTGACCCAAATCCTTTTTTTTTTTTGCCCATGTGTCCTGGGTCTGATCTTCTCATGACCGCCTGTGTCTGAACGAGCAGTTCGCATTCATCCGATCTGAACGTCATTAATACTCAACAAGGGTCACCATTCTGCGTCTTGCTTTTTAGGAGCGGGAAGAAAACAACAATCATGGCAAAGAGAGTTTTTAAGGTTGGGAAAGATCGCTAGATGGGCTCCAGCACTACTATCCATGTTTTCTTCCGTAAACACAGAGCATGCTTCGCTTGGTTGTGACGTCATTGTGTCCTCTGCTGCTAAAAAACTGCTAATAAAGGATAAAAAAAAAACTAAAAACAAATACAGGGATTGGTGGTTCATTTTATAGCCTGCAGGTATAACTCTGAAAATTCACACGTTTAATTTTGAGCTGAGGATTTTCATTTTCAGTCCAGCTAGTTAAAGCAAAAATAAATCTATAATATTTGTCATTGCTGTTAAATCTGGGTGAATGTAAACAACGGTTTAGAACTGTACAGACCAGAATAAGTAATTCTACAATGAGGAACAGTAGTTACCAGGAATATGATGAGCGCCAGCCTGATCTGCTGTTCTCCATAAACTGAAAGAGATTAAAAACATTAGAACCAATGAGTGGCCTGCATAAGTAAACAACATGTCTAAATACTCACTGGGTGGTGTATATAGTGGATGGTTGATGTAATAAGCCATCCATGCTGCAAAGCCCCAGTAGTAGGTGCAATTCTGAAACGGAGTGAGAATGTTTTTGCAATGGGAACATAAATGTGTAATAACATCCGGCCGGGTTTATAGAGTATCTCACCTTGAAGATGTTCCGTAACGGCATCGTCCCATGAGAGAAGCGATGGACAAACAGGGTCTCCAGGAGTCTCTTAACGTAATGGAAGGAGTGACACATACAGGCCAGACTGAAAGAGACACATGTTCAATTATTCCCTTCTCTCAAACAATTATCCCTGATTAGAACGCAGTGGGGAGATAATTTCCAGTTTGGCACTGAGATAATCTGGGTTTATTGAGTAAAATCAGAGCCATCTGTTAATGTACACTTCAGCTAAAACCTTCAGGTACTGATTAGTAGTGGGCGATATGGAGTTAAAAAGATTATTTTCCTTATTTTAAAATTTCATGATAAACGATGCAATAAATGCCTCATTTCTATTACAGATGTTCAGAAGAAAGCAGTCCGCCTGGGTAAACCGAAATCTAAATATTAAAATGTTTCAATGAATGTTAGGAAACTAGCAAAGACGTGTGTAGTGAAGGGTTTAGGTCTTGAATGAAAAGCTGATCTTATCAGTCTGCATCGGGTTGCACTTTTACTGCTACCAAAGCTTGGTGTCTGGCCATTTGGACTCACTCCCCGGGTTTTTATAAAAATGCTACACAAGTTTTCTATTAAAACTCCTCCCTTCATGCCTCTTAATTCAAAGGTTTCCTTCTAAATTACTGTCTCAAATAGACATTACTACAGCAGCTTTTTAAAAGTTTTATAAAAAGCTTATTGGTCCCCTTAGTTCTCAGCAAAGACTGCAATGTGACACCCCCAAGTGGCAGCAGTAAGTACTACATCTAGAAGCAAAGGGTAATATTTCTGATTCAATCAGGCTGGTGAAGGAATACTGGAGACACTCACTGTACAACCCAGTGTTTACTGGTGGTGAAGTCATATTTAGGAGCGTAGATGAAAGGAACTCTGAAGTAGAACAGCAGATAGATGACCAGAGGGCCAGTGTATTCTGTCAGAAAAACCTGAAAAACACAGAAGGACCACACAGGTTTGTCTATGGAAACTTTTTTTTCTCTACAGGAAAGGTGATTTATTCTCTCAAGCGTTCATCTTCTCCTATGTAGATCATACATTTAAAAAAATCCCTACAAACTCACAGAATTCATAGTTTATGGTTTCATTGCAAACAGAAATCAATACACCAAGGGACCGACTCCTTTAGAGGACTACTTAACCAATTCCTACACTGAAAATCCCGGTTAGTGCTCCAAAACAGCAGATTATGGTGAATTCTGGCTCTGTGTGATCACGGGAAGCAGATGAAGTTGGAATCCAAGGACTAATCATGTTTAGCAGCTGGCAGGAAATACAAATCTATTGGACTGTTCAGTTCCAGCATCAGTATCTTATGAATACCACAGCCTGACATTACAGCAAAACTAGGCCTGATTTTTATTGTTGACCTTAATTTCAGATGCAACCTAAAAGCTTTCAAAATGTTTTAAGGATAAATTTTAAACATTATATGATTCAGATGGATATCAAATAAAAATGAAATAAAGCTATAAATTAAATATAAAGTGTTTTTTAACCAGTCAGTCAAATCAAACAGATTAGGCACCAGCCATCAGAGCTAATGTTAGACACGCACACACTGATGGTGGTGGTAAGCTACATTGAAGCGAGGCTGCTGTACACTGGCGCTAAAAGGCCCTCTGACCATCATCAGCTGGCAAGGTGAGTGAGGTGTATTGCCAAAGGGTACAAAAACACTGAAAGCTGGAGCTCGAACAGACAACCCTTCAATTGCTGTGCAAACTCCTGCATCTTACATCACTGTCGCCAAAAAAAAAAAAAAAAATTGAAAGGTTAGTCGGTTTAAACCCAAGCCCAGTAAGACATCTCACCCATATTGCCTACTGTTGGTGGTCAGGTGGCCAGTGGAACCTGTGTGCTGCAGCCTTGCTAGAGTCCTGCACATGTCTAATTTTTCATAACTGGACCCGTCCACACCAGTAGAGTACAGAACAAAGAACCGACCCGTTACCCGCAACTATCCCCATTTAAAACCTGAGACTGCACGGACCCATAAATAATAAAGTGCGACCCGACCCATGATCAAAAGTGTACACGCAGCCGTTTATAATAATAAAGGCAAGAACATTGCCTCACGCTGACCTCAGTGCACGCTGCACCCACAGATTAACAGCTGTAAACTGGCCAAAGGTTTGCCTCTTTGCTTAAAAAAATGCTATCTGGACATTCTTGAATCAATTTATATTTTAAGATGTAGAGTCAATGTAGTGAAGGATGCTTTGGCTTGACAAGATACTATATAAATTCTCTCCACTTATTATTTAAAGAATAATAAATCTATTTTGTTTACATCCCCACATGTAGGGGTGTAAAAACAAACAATGATGTCCAGTCTTTGCAATGTATTGTTTTAGTTGGGTTTTATGTATCTGCAATAAATTTTTTTCTTTGAAAATAGAAATAAATTATTACCACTCATGTTCACTTAAACATCCTTGAAGTAGATCCATATAAAGTTCACACAGACTTTTCAGTCAGAAACATTTCCTGCACAGTAGGAACTCGGTGTTAATAACCCTGTTGGATCCCACTTGCTCAGTCATGTTTTCAAGCTGATTGTTGTTTGGACTTACTGTGACCCAGCTGATCTGAGCTCCCAGATCTCTGAAGTAGAAGGTTGCCGTGGTTCCCACAGGAAGATGCTGCAGAACGTCCTCATCCTTCAGAGACTTCCCCTCTAGAACACAGCCATTACTGAACACTTAGATTTACTCAGAGGAAAACCTGCACAAGCTCAGCTGTAATTGGATCAAATGGAAAGACATACTGGGGTCGAGGCGAATAGACTGTCTGGCTGGGTACCACTGAGGGTCTGAAACAGAGAGATAAATAGCTCTGACTCATATAAAGGCAGAAAATAAAGCGTCAAACATATGAGACGCAGTAAAAACAGTACTTACGGCTCTTGTGGAACATAGACTTGATCTCCCCAATGGTGGCATTTGGCTCAACCTGCAAATACCATGGCAGTAAATAAACAAGGGGACACCCACTCATACACAAAGGAGCAGATCATAATCCTGTTTCCAATTATGATGGGGGTTAGTGGTAAATTTAGCTCTGACTGCTTAAACACCTCTTGGATGTGGGCTATCTAACAGCTGTTTCAGAAACAGCAGTTGGCTTGAATATATCAACACAAACAAAAACAAAAAGACACGGGGAGTAAACAAAGGCAATAAGTGCTGCTGTGTTCAGGAAAGCTGCACAAGAGTGAGTGTTTAGCATCGACTAAAGCGGTCATCTTTGCTGTAAGCAAAGTAGTTTAGGTCTTTTTTTAGGGTTTGGTTAATCCTGCAAACCTCAATGATGCAGCACCTTAATAGAACCCCCCCCCATAAACATTTCAACCATCCCCTAAAACTTCTGTCTGTGACCTGTCCAGGACCTCCAAGTATTTTCAGCAGGATGACGTCGCTGCAGTTGGAGCTCAGAAACCACCAGTAGGGTTCCACTGCCGGTCTGGAGCCGATGACCAACTTAGATCCTGCTGTGTTATGACTGCCAAAGCTGGGGGCTGGCTAGAGACAATGCTAACTTTTAAACATATTTTACCAACTTTTCTAAATGATAACATTTGATATATTCCTTTTTTTTAAATTTACAATCATGTTAACATAAACACATTTTCATATTCCTTGTTTCTGTAAAATGTACTAATAAAATGTATTTTTTTTATTCATCACTCATCTCTTTTGACCCCAAGACATATATTCCCATATTGAGAGAAAAAGATTATATATACCGTATATATATATATATATATATATATATATATATATATATATATATATATATATAATTACAAAAGTCTAAGAGCTGATTTACCTCAACCTCCGTATTGAACATTTGCAAAAAAAGGGAATTGTTCTTCTGACTTTACATTCTGATAGATGAGTTCGACCAGCGAAATCTCTCAACTGGGCTCAGTCTGATGTCTAGATTCTGGTCATAGAGAGTGAGCACTTAGATTGCATCAGAGGCGGATCTTGGATTGGATCTGATTGTGTTGATTGTGGATGAATCATGAGAGGCATTTAAATATTTAACCAAGATCACTTTAGCTATATTGGTCAAATTTGTCTTCTGCTTAAAAATCATCCATGGAAAGCATTCTCACTATGATAAGCATGATTATCTTAATACTAACAGATCACTTTATGTCATCGACCAATTAACTCAACATTGTTGAGATTTTTCTGTTTATTAATGTGTTGCAACAGATATTAAACTGTTACAATGGGCACAGCTGTGCATGGTGGTATTTGCACAGCTGTAATTATTAACATGCCAGTGAAAAATCCTCGTGATGCCCTTTACGTTAAAGTAAATTATGTAATCATCGTTGACTGTACTAGAATAGTTGGTTAAAGTGAATCTATATCCACAGCAATGTTCTCACAAAACGTCTGAAGATAGATTTTTAAATTGACTTGATAACGCTGCTCTGTGGTGGTCTGACTGAAAACTCTGTCATTTTAGCTCTAACCTAGTAAACGGGTCCTGCAGGGACCTTTCTGTCTACATCCAAATCTGAATCGGTCGCATCTTTGACTCTCTGGAGGTGATAAGACTGTGACCGTTATCACCATAGAAACTCTGCTAACTCGACAACCGGGTTTAATCTGTTCAGGATAGCGCCTTACACTTTGTATCCTGAGGAGCAGCCTTTAATAAGCAGGGTTTACTTTGGCCGATGGCACTAGGAGTGTGGCTAATGAAACTCTATACACATACTATCAACACACTAAATCTCCCTGAGCACCAGCGGTGACAAAAATTAATCCATCTGACACATACACAACTAACTTTGGGCCAGGCACTGAAGAGTGTAAATAAACCTATAAAAGCTACTGCTCTCCAATTAAAATGGAATAATGTAAATGTGTTATCCTTTCATCCATCAGCAGACATCTCACAAAGCTAGAGGAGATGGAAGACTTTATACCTATTTAAAGTGATTTAAAGGAGTCCAATCAGAACATGATGACTTGATGAGATGACTGCAGTCTGGTGTGCTATTGCTTGGTTGGAAAGAAAACCTGCAGCCACACGGCCCTTTCTGGAACCTCTTTGACACCCCTGCTTTAACCAAAGGAGGAGAGAGCAAGCTTGTCACCCCCGATAGGGAGCCTATGACATTACTACGACAAACTGTGATGCAACACGTAGTCAAACCACCACAGCCTGTGAACATTTTCATGCAAGTTGAAGTCTTGGAGTAAACCTGATCCTGTCATTTCGAGATAGATTTCATGAATCTAAAGCATTTCGGTCCTCAAAATTTAAAATTTTTGTCAAAGCCGATACTGGTTGTAATAAAGGTTTGAGTGGCACTAGGAAGCATCAAGTTCCCTGTGCCCAGGTAAAACAAAAAAAGGGGGGGAGGGGGGCTAGGATCAGTTTTATTTTACTGAAGAAAATAAAAACAACTTAAAGGGATTATTTATAAAAAAGAAAAACTAATAGAGTACTGCTTATAGTATCAAAGGTTTATCAAAGGCCAGTTGCTTTGGAACCGAGTGGGTTCCTGTATTTTCAGAGCTAGTTATGAGTTGTTTTGCTAATGTATTATAGTCATTTGTGAACATAATTTTTCAGGCTTAATTGTGTTTGTGTTCTGGAACATCTAAAATTTTTTCTGCAAAATAAATGAATAAAGGAGGCAATAACCGAGAATTTGAAAGAGGCAAGAAACCTTGCACTGGAAAAACAATCTAGTAAAAATTTCATAAATTAAGAGTTTTTACACTTAATTGGAATAGGTTAATAAGAGGATCTGCCAATGTTATGAGTATTTTTACTCTTAAAATGAGATATTTAGATAAAACGCACTTGGAATATGACAATGTAATTGTGTTTACTTATTTACTTATTTGCAAAATGTCTATTTTACCTCCTCAATTCAAGAACAAATGCAGTTATTTTAAGAAAAAATTACTTGATTTTTTCCAGTGTGGACTGAAACGTAAAGAGAAAGAGAAAATCACGATAAATGCATATTTCATTCATTTAGCTTATAGCTCTATAAAGTTTAAACACATAGATTATTATTTTGAGTGAATTTGCACATATCTTATAGAAAAAAACTCAATGTCTTTTCAGAGCTTTTTACATCTTAGGATGGAATTTTATGTCTATTTTTATTTGTGAAACAATTTAGGCTCAGCAGGAATTGAGGGTTAGAAAGAAATTAGAACATAATCCTTACATATTCCCCAAAGCTAAGACCATTTAATTAAATGATTTGATGCAAATTATTGGTACCAGGAAGCTTTTTCCTTATCACGATCAAAATATTTTATACCGAGAGGCTTAAAAGTTTAATCAAATCCAGTCAAACAACCTTCAAAAGTTACAACTTTTATCGCAGGCATAGATGGAGAGACGCTGAGTTTGGAGGTAGAGAACAAACCAATTCTGTATGATTATTCCTATTACAAAGACCCACAAAAAAATAATGTTTGGGCAGAAACGTGCGTGATTGATGCTGATAGTGAGATTTAATTATGTCATATTAAATTAAGCGTTCATTACTGCATGTTTTTCTCCCATGAATTGAATAATAATATAGCGCACGCTCGCCTCGAGCTCAAAGGAAGTCGGAGCGGAGCAAGATGGGAGGAACCTTGGAGGATGTAGGCTTTGCTTTGCACAGGTGGTCTGGAACGGAGCAGGGCGGTTATGGAGGATGTGGAATTTGGGGGTAAGTCATCCCACATGGAGTAGTTTCTTGTGATTGGCTTATACAAGGGAGCTTTGTGATTGGAGGCAAGCCATTCTCTGTTTAAAAAAATGCATTTGTGCATCGAGCAAGGTCAGGGGAGTCACAAAAATCCACACACAAATGCAGTGAATTTAAGGCGACTGGTACTTCTTCATTTAATTCATAGTTGTTTATGGACCAGAAATATTTTGTTGAATCTTGTTCTGTGTGTGTGTGTGGATCTTGTCCTGTGCATGTATGAATCATATTTGTGTATTTGTAAAAATTGAGACCGATCCAAAGGGCTTTGTCTGGTCCATTCTAACCTGAATATTCTTTGATCTAAACCTTAAGATTGCTGGCTGTATCACAGAGATGTTGGAAGGTAAACCTCCACCCCAGTCTAAACTCTGATAGGTTTACAGACTTCTTTGAAGATTTCTTCCCCATTTTAAATCCATTCATCTTTGAATCAACTATTTCTTTCTTCCTACTTAAAAAAAAAGCATTATCCTGACAGCATGGTGCCTCCACTAAAGGTGGACAGGATTTTCCACATGTGCATCAAGTTTTTGCATGTATGCAAGACAACTTTATGTTATCCTTCACTAAATCATTTGAATATATTAAACCTAAAGTTGTGTAAATAGTGTGGAGAATCAGCTAATGAAACTGAATATCTAATTTATCATAATAAATACTCTTTATGACTATTCTAAATAAAATTAAGCAGCAGTCGATGCAAAACCACAAACCTAAATATACATAAACAGGAGTTCCATCTAAATATGACAATTAACAGCAAAATGAAAAGTCTACATTATGAAATCTTCACTCTGTCTCTTTGAACGTCATCAGGAGAACTAAGCCAGGTCTGCAGCAGCGTCGCATGAACGAAAGGCACTCCAGAGGTCGTCCCTTTTACACTCAGGGATAAATGCCCACTGACTGACAGTGACCACAGCTTCATCAGCCCTGCCATGTTCTAGAAAACACCCATCTTCCACACAGAGAGCCTTTATAGTAATAGATGAGCTCATAGGTGCATGCGCTGCAGTGAGCATATGGATCGTTAGACAATTAAGGGTGTTAAAAGTTTGAGGTGACTTGAAGTGTAATTTCAAGATGAAATCAAATGCACCAAATCAGAGTTAGAAGAGAAACTTCTTACCTTGTCCAGGAAGCAGAGCTTGTCCTTGGTCTTGGCGTCCAGTATCTCCACCTCAAAAAAAACAACAGCCTTTTTAGTTTTTTTAGCAGGTTTACGTTTTGCAGGGGCTTGACCTGTTGGCACAACAGCTGCTGCCACTGCGGCGTTATTCGTCTTTTTCCCACTGGCCTCTAACGCCAAGGCATCCATGTCTCCTTTGCTCCTCCTGCTCACAGTGAATCCCCCCTTGTTCCACTCAGTTCTGCAGCGACCTCTCCAGAACCACGCAGAGAGACGGAGAAGAGCGAGGTGACGCTCAGCTGTGGAAATAAATCTGTCGCTTGCCTCCTCCTCCTCGACCCCACCCTCTTCATTCAGTTCTCTCTGCCCACCTCTCACTTCTGCTCTGCTGCTTAATTTAACAGCCGCCCAACGCCTTGCAGAACAAACATACTCCACAACAGTTGCAAGAAAAGTATGCCAAGCATCTCCAACGCTGAACTGAAGAGAATAAACCTATTCCCAAATAATTGTGTCTGGAAATGAAACTTCCCTAAAAACAGACCACTTTGACCCCTGACACCTCAACCTCCAGCTCAGAGAGAGGAAAGCAGAGAGTTATAACGACAAGCGGCACTTTCCTTAACCAGCCTGCGCCCGTCTTCTTCTCCACAGCTAAATATAAACATCTCATAGCAGCTCTGTCCATGAAGCCTTTTCCCATCTGACCCCACACAGATCTGTGCAGTGATGTCATGCTTGACTTTCACCACAATATGTCGGCTTTAATCGGAGACCGCTCACGTACCACAGGTCTGTCACAGAAGGCCAAAACACTTCATGGGTTAGTGAGCTGGACTTTAAAACTCAACCAAACCTTTAAATCCAACACTCACAAAGAATAAAATGTAACCTTTACCACCAAGAAGCACTGAAAAAAAAAATATATCTTAATTTTCTGTAGTTTATAGGAAAAAACAAAACAAAAAAAACCCCCTCCTAAAATAACGCTTTTTCTCGGTTTTAAGAATTGCAGCATGCTTTTAACTACTCAATTTTGAATTTTGAATGTTTCAGACGGATTACCTAAAGAAGCTTAGGTATTTTTTTAACATCCACGTTAGAGAGGGACATTTTTCTTAAGGTTTAGGACTTATAAATTGTTTTGCTGTGTTACAGCCAATGAAAACATGGAGTCATCAATATCTAAACAATAGTTTCCTTTTTTTTTTATCTGAATTTTTAGACATGTTTTTTTAAATCAAGAAATTTATTTTATTAATGTATAAATTAAAGTTAGCCCCACATAAAGCGGGCAGGATACATTACACCACAGCTGTGACTTCAGGGAAACAACCCCATTCCATTCTTCAGGCCAGCTCCGCTGTACCACCCCTACCCCTGCCTGCCAGATAAAACCGTCCACACGACAGTTAGAGGCTGTAATTCACTCTGTGGCGAGGACGAAGCAAGAAGGACTGTTTTAATCACTACGGTGAGCGGACCACAACTTTTCAGCTACCAGATTTACAGCTTTCCTGCTCTGATGTGTGCGTTGGGTTAGAGGTAAAACTTGATGTTTTTTTTTTCAAACTGATGAAGTGTAAAGATAATGTGCTGAATACAAACATAGACAAACTGAATATATTGGTGAGGAAGGGCGCTGCAGCGCTGCATTTCTCTTTGCTCTCTGATATAATTTATATCGAGCTGATTTTTGGAGTAATAACATAAGCAAACAGATACTTGAATGGAGTTCAAAGCAATCTCAACTTTAATTAATTCTTCTCATTTGATGAATTAATATATAAAAATATAATTCAAACAGACATGTTTTACATCCTGAATGATAATGTCTTTATTTAAATGATCAAATAGAGAAAAAAAACGAACCGCTTTGCCTGGTGATCAATTCCTCCATCTTGAAAATTCCATAATCAAATCAGCAATCAGACTAATTATGCTCTTTAAATCTTTCCTAATTCCCTTTTACTGTGTTGCAGGGGAAAATTAACCTGCAGGACAAGGACGCGACCATCAGATAACGCAGCCTTCTTCCAGACCAGCGTGGGGGTGTGCAGCAAACTGTGATGCAACAAGTAGTCAAACCACTGCAGCCTGAGAACATTTTCATGCAAGGTGAAGTCTTGGAGTCAACCTGATCCTGTCATTTAGAGACAGATTTCTTGAATCTAAAGCACTTCGGTCCTCAAAATTTTATGATCAAAATGTCTCCTCTGCAGTTAAAAAAAAAATGTCCCACCCACTAACAGGTGGACAAATCAGTGGTGTTCACTTTCCCCTTTATAATCCCATAACTCAGTGCTTGATGGGTGCCTGTGCAATTAATATGGATAACATAAAGCTGTGGAGCATATCTTGTTATACTTATATTTTACTGCAACAGTCAATATTCAAAGAATGAAATATACTGCTTACCAGAGGTGTGAAAAGTAAAAACATTTGTTACTTAAGTAGAAGTATAGATACTACCGTTTAAAAACACTATAGTAAAGGTTGAGGTATCAAGTTGACTTCTTTACTCACGTAAAAGTGAAAAGTATGTGCTCCAAAAACAACTTAAAAGTATAAAGTAACCTTTAAAAAAACAGCCAGATGCCACTATATGAATTGAAAAATTCTTTGATATAGAGCCAAGGATGAGGGAGGTCTTATTGGTCTCTATCTCCTGGTACGCTCTCGCCTGTGTCCAACCTTTCAGACATTTCAACATCTTTTTCTGAATCAGACATTGTAGCATGGCATAGACAATTCACGTTTGTAGTTTGAAGAACACCTGCTTGCTTCTGATGATTTCCTTTAGCTAACCATTGAGTGTTTGCATTATATGACTGGTTAGGGTTAATATATATATATATATATATATATATATATATATATATTAAACCGAAGCCAAGAGTAACGAGTAACGTTTGTTTTACAAATGTAAGGAATAGGAAGTACAGATACTTGTGTGAAAATGTAATGAGTAGAAGAAAAATAAGTAATGGAGTAAAGTATAGATACCTAAAAAGTGTACTTAAGTACAGTAACGAAGTATTTGTAATTTGTTACTTGACACCTCTGCTGCTTACATATAGGAGTAAACAGTGTTATCACCACATATGACCACTGTTTTTTCTTACAGGTGCCAGAAATCCTTATTTGCCCTGTGAAGGAAAATGGGAGCAGACCCGCCAGTGGTTGAGTCAGTTTCTGCCAGACTACTTCAGATCCTGTCTGGTGGGTTTAGGGTGTTGGTGTAACTGTGAACTGATGTAAATCTGTACGCCCTCAAAAGTTTATCTGCTCCTTATCACACAGTTATTGTCATTTTAGTGATGAAATAAGTCTGATCTACATTTTAATCCGGCTGAATGTGTGTGTTTTTTTGTTTGTTTTTTAGGAACACCACCAATCCATAGGTTCACCTGACATCTCAAGCTCGTTTGACTGAATAGGTTTGTGACATTAAACCATGTGGATTCGTTTAAAAAAAGAGCTGAGCACGCGATCATGACATTTCACCTGCATACTTGGATAAGCTTGAGCAAGATAAGGAGAGCCATGGATCATTCCAGCCAGAGATGGCGATGCTGTCGAGCATGTTTCCTGCAGCACGAGTTCCTCTAATAAGCTCAATTAAAATACAGATATTAAATTAAAGGTCCGCTGTGTTTTTGGGACGATTTGTGCTGTGAAATTCACCAAAACAGGCCAAAATTTGTTCAGATATCAGTCCATTATATGGTGCTAACCGGGCTAAGCTGTTCACTGCTAAAAATCTAATTTCTGAACCCAATTAATAGGACCTATAAACACAGAGACATCCCAAACACACCGACAAGGTTTAATTTATTGAATTTAACCCAAAAGAGGTCTGGTTTAACAATGTATGAACACCACTCACCTCGTAGTGCTTCATCTTGGCAGTTGGTACCTCTTCCTTATTAAACCCGGATGAATGACGGGTCATCGACCAATCAGCGTATCGACATTAGGCGGATGAAGACATGGTGGGTGGGAACCTAACGTTCATACCAGCCAATCAAGTCCAGTAGAAGTCAGGCGACCACGCCCACGTCACTGAATGTAGCCAATGAAATTTTCGCAAAAGATAAAAGATGGATAATAGGATTTACTTTGGCACTGTAGTTTACAATAAGACATATGTATAGTGCTTCGTATGTATACATTTCAAAATGGTCAATTTCATTCTTGAAATATTGCTTATTACTGACCAGTTAATTGCCTGTTCTTATTGGCTCAATTTTCTGGTTGATTTATTAATAAAACAGAATTATTTTTATTTATTAATAAAACTCCCCTTTGAGAGGGGCTTTGCTGGAATAGTGGTTATAGCAGTGTGAGTTAAATGCAGAGGTACATTTCTCCAGTGTGAGATCAATAAAGTTAAATTATTATTATTATTATTATTATAGAGAATAAAGCAGTTCCCTAAATATTGGTTGAAGTGAACCTTCAGGAAATATCCTGGGATGGTTCTCTGAAGCATCATAGCAACACCTTGTGATTTACATATAATGTTTTACTTAAAAATCAATTTGCGTAAATATTTGACATTTTAGGGATTTCTTTTAAATGATTTTCCAGTCATTTAAAACAAAATGCCTGGAAATGAGTGAGTCTGATGCAGTTTCCTAGAGATTACTCTCGCATACATAACAGGCCCTTAATCTGAAAAGTGTCTATACTGTCGTTTACCTTTTGTTGAGATGCTAAAACAGTGCTTTGAGTGCCTATATGTTATTTTACTAATAAATAAGTAAAGAATTACACAGACTACACAGTAGTTGGCATGTGTTATTGCACAGTGAGAGAAAAGAACATTACCTATTATCTAATATTCTTCTCTCTGGCTGTGCAATAACACATGCCAACTACTGTGAGTCTGTGTAATTATATACTTATTTATAAGGTCAGTACATTTCTGCAGTGCAGGTGCAATAATCCAAGTCAACTCCTCTGTAGTCTTTCCTTAGCTCTCTACTGTGCAGATATTTTAATATCTAAAGGAAACAAATTACAGGACATCGCAACTTTTTAAAAATCTTTTGTACTATATACACACTCTTTTTAAATTGTCTGTTGTATTTTTATCTTTAATGGCATCTTGTTTAACTCTTTGTATTCTATATAAGCGACTGGAACCAGAGATTTTCATCCATCCATCCATTTTCCT
Source organism: Cyprinodon tularosa (assembly GCF_016077235.1). Taxonomy (NCBI): domain Eukaryota; kingdom Metazoa; phylum Chordata; class Actinopteri; order Cyprinodontiformes; family Cyprinodontidae; genus Cyprinodon; species Cyprinodon tularosa. Next base: position 147,588 of record NW_024039350.1, read on the forward strand.
TCATGCTTATCCCAATTGGGGTCATGAGGGGTGCTGATTCCTCAAGCTGTCTACAGGCAAGGGGCGGGGTACACCCTGGACAGGTCGCCAGTCTATTGCAACCAAAGATTACCCTGAAGGAGTAATCCCAAGGGACAAATAAAGTTGAGTCTAAGTTTTCAATGTTTAAACAAAACTCCTTCTGTGTCAGCTCATTAGCTTCCAAGTGAGTTTGCTATTACATTCACCTTAATGTCACCTCTATTACATGAGAAGTAGAAGCTACTGCAGCTTTTCCTTCCCATGAGTCCTCATCGGATAGTTTACTGATTTTACTGTATTAGAAAATACACTGATATGAAAGTAAACGTTGGCCCAATATGATGACACTGTATCTGGGACATGTTAGTGAGACTTCAGACATGCTTCAGCAGAGTTTGCTATGGTATGAGCCACACCCAAAGAAGTGAAAATCTACCTGTTAAATGCCTAAAAGGCAATTCTGTTCTCTAAATAAGCCCTCACTGTATCTTTAAAAAAAGGTTTGCTGTTTTTCAGTGTGACAGTGGCCTGGCTTTCTTGGGACTGTAATATATTTTTTCAATGCTGAGGCTTATTTATGACATCAGATCAACCGAATAAACCACATTTGGATCACAAATATAGTCCGGTTTCATGCATTTGACGATGTACAAAGAAATAAGTGTTTACAAGACTTAGATGTAAGGTTCTGAACTTTGTTATAAGGGCCACTGCTTGGATTCGGTGCTAGTAGGGATATTACAGCCCACAACAGGAACAAGGGCCAATAGATTTTTGTTTATTTCCATTTAACTTAATTTGAGAAATAAAAGCAATGTTTAAAAACTGTGGGATCAGCTTATTTAAACATTCAGGCCTCAGGCTTACATTCATTAGCAGTACAAGATCACTACAGTGTATTATTCAATGTATTTTTTCACACTTTTACTGTGATACCCCTAAGTTTTAAACGAAAGGATGTTTGAATTTTTAATACTAAGGTTTTTCATGTTTAATATAACAAGTTAGAATAGTTTAAGTCGCTTAAAAGGGTCTCTTTTTTTCTATTGTACAACAATTGTTGCTTTAAATGAAAGAACCATGAGGTTAACGGATCCAGGTGGGCGTGGCTTGGTGTGTGACGTTACAGAGGAGCTGGTTCTGGCTGCGTGTGGAAGAGTCTGGACGTTTCCACGCTGTTTATAAAGAATACAGTTGGAGTGCGAGCCGCACACGTTCAGGCAGGACACGGACTGCTAAAGAGCACCAAAACTTTATTAGAATATATAAAACTAAAAAATAGGGCAAGGGCCGCTGGACGGGCAAGATGGGCAAGGACTACTATGACATTTTGGGAATCAAGAAAGGAGCATCAGAGGACGACATAAAGAAAGCTTATCGTAAGCAGGCTTTGCGTTTCCACCCCGACAAGAACAAATCACCAGGAGCGGAGGAGAAATTTAAAGAAATCGCTGAAGCTTACGATGTTTTGAGCGACCCAAAGAAGAAGGACATTTATGATCGTTTTGGAGAGGAAGGTAAGCATCATCTGAAACTAGTATGTGGATGGGCTAGTTAATAGGGGTTAGCTGGGTTAGGATATATTAGCAACCACTGTCGATATTTTAGGTCAAATGGTCGTTAACGATAATCTGTTTGTGTCATGGCGCTTTGTCCGTCCTTCATGGTGAGCTTTACCATAAAAGGCTCCATCGGACAGGACACACTTAATGATGATTTGGGACTATAACGGTCATTTAACATGAGTAACGTTATCTGCGCTGCTTAAAGGTTATGTGTTTGGCAGGAGAGGCAGGGTTGGCTTCATGTGTTTGTAGAGATGCTACTGGTACTAGCCTGCTGTGTGCTTGCTTTAATTTCAGCAACAGAATAATACGGAAGACGATTAGGGCCACTGAAAAAACAAACAAAGTTAACAGGTTTGTAAATTTTACTTCTGTATAATAGGAGAAAAAAAGTCGGAATTCTGACTTTAATGTCAGAATTTTTACTTTTTCTTTCAGAATTTTTACTTTTTCTTTCAGAATTTTGACTTTTTCTTTCAGAATTTTGACTTTATTATGATAATTCTGGATCTTAATGTAGATTAGCACCATGAAGGAAGACAAAAGTCAGAATTCTGGGGGGGAAAAGGTCAGAATTCTAACCTTTGTTTCCCCATATTAAACTGAAATAATTTTTAAAAATCAGATAACTTATTTTTATTTTTCCAGTGGCCCTAATCCTGAGATCAAAGTGAGAATTCTGTGAATAAAATGAGAATTCTGATATTAATGTCAGAATTCTAACTTTTTTCCCCAGATTAAACTGAAATATTATCTAAAAATCAGTTAACTTTTTTAATTTTTTCAGTGGCCCTAATCCTCTTCCGTAGACTAAAGAAGAGCTGAAACTGAGTTGAAATTGTTTCGCTTAAGTGACAGAATGCCCCACTACTTCTAATTTAAGATAATTAAAATGATTAAGAGTGGGATCCCTGTGTGCAGGCTATTTTGATGCGTTGCCATGGTTGAATTTATCATAGGAATTGTGTTCATTTTTAGAGCCCATTTTTATTTTGAAAGAGGTGAGAGGGGTTAAAAGTAGGCAGATCATAAAAAGGGTTATTGCTTTTAGTTACTCTGTGATCATAGACATCTGTCTGCATAGGATGAGTCAGAGTATATCTATAGATAAGTATTTTATACAACTCTGTTACAGACTAACTGCTAGTTGAGAAACATTAAATGATTATTATGCAACTGGCATTACATGTAGGCTTGATATTTAAATAAGAGGGTTGGGTGGGGAAAAATAACGTATGTATGTTCATAAATATGAACATAATGGAAGCTTTAGAAATGAATAGAAAACAAAAAAGAATCCAGATTTAGTTCAGGTAAAGAGCAGAGTCTCAGCTGCTCTCTGGTTTTTAGCCGAGGGTGTTTTGAATGAATATGAACCATGGCATGATGTAAAGATTTTACTCCAAATATCAATAGAAGACTGAGATTTGTTGGGCAAAAGGAGCTAACATGCAGAACAGGCCAGATACCTTTAAAATTAAACAATAAAGGAAGCGCTAACACCCAGCAGTATTCAGTACATAGCATATAAATCAGTGTCATAAAAAATAGCTTTTTAATCTTTGCAAATCTAGTGTCTTTTTTTTTTAGCACTGTTGACAATGAAAATAGCTATGTTCAGTTGTATTTGATAACCTATAATATGTGTAAACATATGCTTAATTACTGTTTATGAGCTTTATTTTCATTAGAATTAAATCAGATCTCCCTTTTTTAAAGTCTTTGAAAACAAAACAGTCTAGTTTGAATCAATGATTACTCTTAAGTGACATTTATTGTTTTCATCTTAAATGCATTGTTTTCTTATTTTCTTTATTTAGGGTTGAAAGGTGGCGGAGGACCAACAGGGGGCAGTGGACCTGGCACCTTCAGCTACACCTTTCAAGGGGATCCTCATGCCATCTTTGCAGAGTTCTTTGGTGGGCGTAAACCTTTTGAGCAGTTTTTTGGTGCTCGCAATGGAGGTATGGAGGAGGACATGGACACTGATGACCCGTTTTCTCGATTTGGGATGGGCGGCGGCGGCGGAATGGGTCCCGGTGGAATGGGTGGCTTCTCACGCTCCTTCGGCCCTGGGATGGGAGGGATGGGAGGAATGGGGGGTCACACTAGCGTTGTAAAGAAGCAACAAGACCCACCAGTGGTTCATGATCTCAGGGTGTCACTAGAAGAAGTGTTGAATGGTTGCACAAAAAAAATGAAGATCTCCCGAAAAAGACTCAACCCTGACGGCAGAACAACAAGGTCAGAGGAGAAAATCCTGGAGGTGCAGATCAAGAAAGGGTGGAAGGAGGGCACCAAGATCACTTTTGCCAAAGAAGGGGACGAGACGCCGAGGAACATTCCAGCAGACGTAGTCTTCGTGTTGAAGGACAAACCTCACCCGGTGTTCAAACGGGACGGCTCTGACATTGTTTACACTGCCAAGGTCACGCTACGTGATGTAAGTCAGGATTACTGCAAACCAGAGATATATTTTGACACATAACCATTACATGTAGAGGATTTAAATCAGTGTTTCTTTTAATGTCATTTCTAATTGTTCTCTACTGTCTTCTCGTCCCATCAGGCCTTATGTGGTTGTACAGTCCATGCACCCACGCTGGAAGGCAGGACAGTGACCGTGACGTCCACGGACATCATACAGCCTGGAATGAAGTGGCGGGTTAGCGGAGAGGGGCTGCCTTATCCCAAGCGACCCGATCGTCGAGGGGACTTGATAGTTGAGTATGAGGTGAAGTTCCCAGAAAGGCTTACTCAGAGCGCCCGGGACACCATCGCCCAGGTTCTGCCTCGATCCTAAACAGGACAAACTCGCTGGACTTATACTTGGCTGCCTTTTTTTTACTTGTGAATTGTCATGTGGGCGTCTACAAGTTAGACTTGCATTAGACGCAAAGAGCGACACTCCCAGGGTCAGCTCAGCCCTGGATGTCTTTCCATGGTCCTCTGTAGTGTAAATATGAGCTTTTGGAGGCTTTGCCTATAATAAATGAGTGCTGCTTTTCTGAGTCTTGTTTGTAAATTTGATGAGTGATATTTTGGAGTGTTTGGTTTACGGAGTTTATATTTTTCATGAAACCTGTACAATAGATAAGAGAACACTTGTGCCACTATTCTACTAAATCTTTTGTTTAGAACAATTTTCACTGAGGAACTTTCTTTTTTTGTGAATAAAGTTGAGCATCCAGATTTGCAGTGTATGGTTCACGGTTATGAGATATTTGACCGTGGAAGAACAGATTATTTTACTAAGAATGAAAGCTCACACAGAGGAATGACGCTCGGATAAATGATTGCTCTGTGAGTTCTTTGACATTGATGAACAATAAAGAAGGAAACGGTGCTGTTTACATTTGATGTCTCCTTTATTTTTCTATGATTTATTTTTTGTATTAAATTATTTCCCTCTAAGGATAAAAATGACTTCCTTACATCTTTATCTTATATGAAGTTACATACAATCACATTCAGTGATTTACAATAGTTTTGAGAGTTTCCTTTGATTCAGTAACAATATTCTTTAAATAAAACACGGTAAAGATTGCTGTATTTTCAGCTTTTATGTTACAATGTACTCAGAACAAACATTTCATATTCACAGCAATAAGAAACATTTTAATACAGAAATGTGGACTTTACGTTTTAATACCTGCCAGGAGGATGTTATGAAATCCTTTTAATTGGACAAATAAGCCTCCCTCTGAACGCATTTTCTGTTTGTTTTTTTTGTTGTTGCACAAAATCGCTTGATTTGCAAGAATAAACTAATTTAAATAGATTACCCAAGTGTTCTGTTTCTGAAATCACAAAAACAACTGTCTGTTACTAGGCTCAGCTTATTTAATCAATATATAGGAATTAGCTTGAAATTATAACCTTTGAATGAAAGATCAATAAATCAGATTTTCTTTTTATAACTACTTACCATCTTTGAAGAAAGTATAACTATAAGAAAGCTTTTAAGGCTCACACTGTTTTGCCTAAATAAACTTTTATATTGTGCATTTAAGCCTGCTGCTTTTAAACAAGGTTCCACCTTAGAAAATACCCCCCTTATACTGATATTGCTTATGTGTGTACAAACCTGACTTTTTCAGACAAAATAAGTAATGCCTTTATTGTCCTCCAGTGAAAGAAACAGGCATGTTCAAGTTTAATACGCACACAAAAAATAAAAAGCAGGCAGTTATAACACAAAAACATGCAAATGAACATGATTTTAGAGCCGAATGGTTCTAGATCATGTGAAAGGTTTTTGCTATTTCTATTTAACATAATATATAAATATATCGAGCAGATTACAAAAAGTGCAAATAATGCTTAGATCAGATCTAGAAGCTGTGCGACCAGGAGCATGTTTGTAAATACCTGTAGGGAGCAGCTGGGATGATAAAGTCTAACACAGACAGGAAGGAATGATCCAGCATCCCTTTATGAAGGATATCACAGTTTAAAGCAACAGTATTTTATTTACCTCTCTGGCTTCCTCTGGATGTGCTTCTACCAATTTACCCTTCAGTACCATGAATGTTTTAAAGTTCGCTGAGAACGTTGAGGCATTACACACTTCCTACATGAAAACCCAGCAGGAATTTCTTGTTATTGTTTTTCCCTCTTAGCTGCAGGTCCTATTAACCCCCTTATAAATTTTGTTTAAAAAAAATAAATCTGACTTTGATTTCATATTTAGTGACTTTTTAATTAAAAGAGGACATATACATAAACATATGTCAGTTTGACTCCAGGCTGTCAAGCTTTTAAAGATATACAGGAAATATCAACATTTTACATCTTTCTTCAAAGACTTCCAGGGCTCTATCTCTACATAGCAATAACCATAGCAGTGTGAGAACCACTAATAGTTAGAACAGCATGAAGAAGGAGAAACAAAGAGTTTGATATTTACCATGCCTGTGGTACGTCACTAAAGTCAGGCCAGGGGTGGAGCCTCTTAAGCCGTTTCTCTTCTCCCTGACAAATTTACAGGTGCTGGTCATAAAATTAGAATATCATGAAAAAGTAGATTGATTTCAGTAATTCCATTTAAAAAGTGAAACTTGTATATTATATTCATACATTACATACAAACTCATATATTTCAGATGTTTATTTTGTTTAATTTTGATGATTACAAATGACAACAAATGAAAATCTCAAATTCATCATATCAGAAAATTAGAATATTACTGAAGACCAATAAAAAAAAAGGATTTATAGAAATGTTGGCCAACTGAAAAGTATGAACATGAAAAGTATGAGCATGTACAGCACTCAGTATTTAGTTGGGCCTCCTTTGGCCTGTATTACTGCAGCAATGCGGCGTGGCATGGAGTCGATCAGTCTGTGGCACTGCTCAGGTGTTATGATAGCCCAGGTTGCTCTAATAGTGGCTTTTAGCTCTTCTGAATTGTTGGGTCTGGTGTATTGCATCTTCTTCTTCACAATACCCCATAGATTTTCTATGGGGTTAAGGTCAGGAGAGTTTGCTGGCCAATTAAGAACAGGGATACCATGGTCCTTCAACCAGGTACTGGTAGCTTTGGCACTGTGTGCAGGTGCCAAGTCCTGTTGGAAAATGAAATCTGCATCTCCAAAAAGTTGGTCAGCTGCAGGAAGCATGAAGTGCTCTAAAACTTCCTGGTATGTGGCTGCGTTGACCCTGGACCTCAGAAAACACAATGGACCAACACCAGCAGATGACATGGCACCCCAAACCATCACTGACTGTGGAAACTTTACACTGGACTTCAAGCAACGTGGATGAAGTGCCTCTCTTCTTTTCCTCCAGACTCTGGGACCTTGATTTCCAAAGGAAATGCAAAATTTACTTTCATCAGAGAACATGACTTTGGACCACTCACCAGCAGTCCAGTCCTGTTTCTCTTTAGCCCAGGCAAGACGCTTCTGACGCTGTCTGTGGTTCAAGAGTGGCTTGACACAAGGAATGCGACAGCAGAAACCCATGTCTTTCATACGTCTGTGTGTGGTGGTTCTTGAAGCACTCACTCCAGCTGCAGTCCACTCTTTGTGAATCTCCCCCACATTTTTGAATGGGTTTTGTTTCACAATCCTCTCCAGGGTGCGGTTATCTCTCTTGCTTGTACACTTTTTTCGACCACATCTTTTCCTTCCCTTCGCCTCTCTATTAATGTGCTTGGACACTGAGCTCTGTGAACAGCCAGCCTCTTTAGCGATGACCTTTTGTGTCTTGCCCTCCTTGTGCAAGGTGTCGATGGTCGTCTTTTGGACAACTGTCAAGTCAGCAGTCTTCCCCATGATTGTGTAGCCTATAGAACTAGACTGAAAGACCATTTAAAGGCTTTTGCAGGTGGTTTGAGTTAATTAGCTGATTAGAGTGTGGCACCACGGGCCATCAATTTTGAACCTTTTCACAATATTCTAATTTTCTGATATGATGAATTTGAGATTTTCATTTGTTGTCATTTGTAATCATCAAAATTAAACAAAATAAACATCTGAAATATATGAGTTTGTATGTAATGTATGAATATAATATACAAGTTTCACTTTTTAAATGGAATTACTGAAATCAATCTACTTTTTCATGATATTCTAATTTTATGACCAGCACCTGTAGAGGGGAAGTGTGTTTATAAGGATACTTGGAAAGAAGCGGATAGAGCTCACTGGCAAGCTTTCATTGGGTTACTCATTTTGGCAGGAGTGTACAAATCAAAAGGCAAAGCAAGAGCAAGCCTTTGGGCTGCTGAAGCTGGAAGGAAAATCCTGTCTCCATGTGTCATAAGCTGTTATGATAGGGAAACAAGTTCTCTTAAAACTCTTCTAAACTTAATGCTTCCCAGTTTTTTATCAGTTTCCAAAGACAGTTTCAGACTCTTCTCTGTTCCCAGTTTTCCATTCACATGGAGGGCTGCTTGGCTTGCAAACAGTTTGTACAGCAGCAATTTACTTCTTTAATAAATACCAAAAAGTAAATAGTTATTTTTCATCAGTAGCAGAGAATCAGGTAATGAAACTACCCCCCCCCGGTAGAGAGTGGAGGTAATTAGAGTTGAGGATATATTTGCAGTTTAAGAAGTAAAACACATATTAAGTGGATAGTTTTTAATGGGCAAGCTTTGGATAAAATGAGATGAGATCATAAAAGTGATTACCCTAAAATAACAGTAGACTATTCAATCTCTTAAGATGTGGAAACTTTTTTAAATATATTTTAACATATGTTAAATTGTTTGAACAAGATAAACATCTGTAGTTCCTGACAGCAATGTCAGTAAAAAAAAAAGCAAAAAAAAAAAAAAAAAAAGCTATGTGCTGTTCAAAGGAAAACTTAAGGCCCAATTGCACAGATGCTGCAGTATATTAACGAGAGCTTAACGAGTTGGAAACCCTTTTCCAAAACATACTAGGGCAGAAAAAGATCCTGTTAGTGTCTAATAGAATGAATCCAAAGAATAATCTCTAAACTGATGGAAAGGCTAGTGCACGATTTGCTCATGACCACAAGCACAGAAACATCTCAGTGAAACTAATAATGAATACTGTAACCTCTTCTCAACTCAATGATCTAAAGAACCTTTTTGTTTTTCAGTTAAAGCTGATTAATGTCATAACAACCGGATAACATGACTGCCTAAACAACCAAGGATTTCATCTGATCAATAAAAGAGAAAAGGATTTGATTGGCTGGTTCCAGATAAGATCCCAATGGCATGCCTTTTATCTGATACTCTTAAAGTACTGTAAACAATCAAAAATGTGGGGGCAAAAAAAAATGTCTGAGGCTAATGGCTTTAGGATGAAGTTATAGAGAGAAAAATATTGGTAAAAATAAACTTACCGGCCAGATAGACAGCAAATTATCCAGTCACATGGCTGCAGTCCTTCATGTTTAGGTGCCTGGAAAAGAGGAAGAGGACTGGGACGAGTTCTTCCTGCCTTGGACCATTGATTCAGACTGCTGCCGATGGTATGATCATTGCATGTCCTTAACGGATAATTACATCCCTCTACACCGATGTTGGCACACTGATAAACACACAATGCTTCTGCCTAACATTTATGAAACCACTTGGTTAATAATAATTTTAGAGTTAGACAGACTTATTGTCATTTATTATACACAGAGTGTATACAAAACAAATTATGTTGTTTAAAGCTTACAACAGTTAAATGAACATTACCATTTAAAGTGCAGCACTGGTCAGAATATGTAAACAGTGTAGGAGAGAAAGAACACCAGCTTAAAAAATAATGGTGCAAAAGGGTATTGATACGGAAATATGGTTCGGTGCAGTGCAAAATAAATATGGTGCAAAAATGCAATAGAATATTGCATTTTTGCAAAATAATGTTGCAAGTGTGAAATAATGTTGCAAGTGTGATGCAGGGTCCAGTTTAGAGTTCAACAGTCTGATGGCAGAGGGGAAGATGCTGTTGCTGGACCTGCAGCAAATGCTGCGAAGCCTCTTCCCAGAGGGCAGCAGGGAGAACAGTCCATGGTGGGGGGGGTGGGGGGTCACTGATGATGTTACGGGCTCGGGACATGCAGTGCTGGGACGAAATGTCCTTAATGGGTCAGTTGTTCTCATACCTGTTGTTCTCAGTTGGGTCAGTTGTTTACTGTTGTTCTCTGTGTAATTAAACATTTTCTAACACCTCACACTACAAAATAAGCGTTAAAAGCATTTATGATTTGTGCTGATGTTGTATCGGGTCAAAATTTATATTAGTCAGTTCTCAAAGGTGCAATATCGTTATCATATCAGAAATGAAGAAGTTATTTCAGGACAGCCCTACTTCAAGCAACAATTAATAACCCCTAGTACAGGAAACAGTTGATAACTGCTTGTTCCTTGTGGTATTGCTTCTTACCATCTCCTTTCCCTTATGATCACAGCCATATTTTCCTGTTGCCTTCCAGCAGGACATCACACCACATAAAAAAATAAAATAAAAATTAAATCATGGTTCCTGGACATGGTAAGGACCTCCCTGTGTCCCAGCACTCTGTCTATATAGTTATCACTCTTAATCATTATAAATAGAAAAACAACCAATTTGAAGCAACAGTATAACGATAAATGCCAATCTAGACCAAAATATCTGTCTATGTCATGAAGAAGAGTACATGTTCTGGAGGCAGTTTCCTAATAATGTGGCCTGTGGGTGTATAATTATTTTTTTTCGAGAAAACTTCACAAAATACATAATATCATTCACAGTTTATCAGATCTGAAAGTATTGTTTCATTTTTTAGAGCATCCTACATAAAAACAGCTGTAACTTATAAAACTTATATTGATTTATTCCAGAGTTGCTAAAAGGTAATATAAACAATAGCAAAGAAGCAGTGTCTTTCACTAAAGCAGTGACATTACTTTTTGCAGCAGTCATTTTCCCTTTAGTCTTTTCGGACTTTTTGATGAAGAGCCTGATCTCCCAGAGATTTTATGTGGTTTAACGGGGCCTTCATTATTGAAACAAATAGTCCTTAGGTTGCCCTCAGATACCCGTGACCTGATCTGCAGACAGACCACTTATTGAGTCTGATGGCCTCCAGCATAATGGGATCTAGACTTTTGGAGGCACACGAATGACTGGGGGAGGTAGACATGAACACTGAGGACTTTATAGCCCATCACAGTCATGAGCTGGTTCCTCAATGCTGAGTGGAAGAGATAGGAAAAACTAGCATATGCAGTAGGTTGGCTGTAGAGGATAAATAGAGGCATGGTACACCAGACCCGCTCCCTTTTCATGCAGAGGAAGACTGAACAAGAGCTGCTGCAAGTTTTTTTTTTTTCTTTTGCCAAAGAATCGTTTCAGGGGAGTGTTGCTTTTGTCTATGAGGCGTTCCTGTTTAATGGCAGTAAATCAGATTACTAGTTCAAGCTGAAAGTTTCTTCCACACTCTTTTTTCACTTGGAATCGAGCAATGAGGTCTCTTCTCCTCACCGTTTGTTGCTTTTCAGGTACGTTTCTTCATTTTAGCCTGGGCTGCTGTGTTTTAAATCTTTTATGATATAAATTACACTTATATCACTTTTGCATGGGATTAAGTTAATGTTTTTGAGTAAGAAAAAAAAGGATAATCTATTTAATACCACAGACTAATATAAGTTTAAATTTGCCTTAAATCTGTGTCTTTTTCCTCTTTGAAATCTCAGGTTGCATAACAACAATTCTGCATTTTTTAGGACAACAAACAGCAACAGTTTATTCAGGCAGATCAGATAAGATTTGATAAAGGGCAACCCAGAGGGGGCAGCATTAGATAGATAAGTGGAAGAAGAATGACGTCTAAGATGTACTGTTCTGCATTAAATGTTTTTCCCAGATATTGCCACTCTATCGTGGTTCTGGAAATGCAAAAGAAACTATCATGTTTTCATTATATAATAGTCTGTTCTTTCCAGATGGAGATGTTTTTGCTCTTTGCACATTCTCTAAAATTACGGTAATACAGGAACTGTTTTGGTTGAAAATTTAGGCTGTAAAAGGAGATGGAAAATAACTTGTATAACTCTATACACAACTTTTTTTCCCCTTAATTTTTATGTTCATGGATGAAACAGTCTAGTGAATCTCCAAATCTTCACCTTCTCTCTTAAAAGCTTGCAAGTCAGTACTTAGTTTATGCAGCAACACTTGAGCTTTGTTGCAAAGTTAGCTTTCTTGAAAGTTGAAAGTGCTGGAATTTTCTTTTTCCTAAATTAAATAAATGTATATTTTTGGTGGAAATGTTACATAGAAATAAAAAGCTACCTTCCCAGTACTAGAAAATTATTGTTCAAATAAAAAAATGGATAAAGGTAATATTTTCCTCTTTTAGCCAAAATTGAAATTCAAATCTAAATTATATAAAGCTTAAAATATACATATTTTCTTATAAAGCACATTTAAAACTAGCTGACCTAAGTGCTGTGTGTTCAAATTATACAGAGTTAAAGGCACACTATGCAACATTTTTCAGTTAATTAATGTGTTCCATAACGTTATGCATGATTAAATGATTCATTTCAGGTTGAACAAAGGTATTCTCGGCCGCCCTGGTGGTCTGTGGGGGAAATACTGCACTTGCAATTGCAGGAGCACCTACCTGCACCCACAGGCTCAGAAGTCTCGTGAGAGTCAGTCTTGCTTTACGGCGAGAACTGCTACACGCCCCCAGTTAAAAGCATTCTCGTTGCTAGCACAGTGGCGATCTTTGTGCAGTTATGCTACGTTCACATCGGACGCAGCAAAATCGCGTCTGCTGCTTCATTTTTGCTGCTTGTACCAGTTAGTTCTGACGCGCGGCTGAAGCAGCTTTGCTGCTCTGGCTGCGCGGTGCAAAAGTGTGTCTGACGCGCTTTGGGCGGAGCTTCACTATCCTTTGTCTGCCTTGCAGCTATATTTGCTGTGATCAGTGGGAATAAAGTAGTTTTAATATGTGTTTAAGTGAGAAAATACACCTGAAAACGTAATCAGTGCCGTCAGTTCATTCAGATTATTATCCTGCCTTCAATATTTTTTCTGTCGGAGCCGCTCAGACCCCCACATACCAGCGGTGCGCCGACAGTAGGGATCCCTTCATCAGCAGCCTCTGGCCGGGTTGCCTCCTCGCGGTTCACCACGGCAGCTGGTAGGTGTTTTTCATCTAAATAATCCAAACTGCATATTCTGCCGGCAGATTTCTGTATTTTAAGTTAATTTAGGCGTCAATAAACTGTTTAAGAGGAGTGATCATCAGCGCTGTGTCTCTCTCCCTGCGTCAGATGCTTAAACGCGCCCGATGCGCTGCTTCAGCTGCTCAGACGTGCTGCGCCTGCTGCTCAAAACGCGCCGCGGGACCTTTTGCTGCGCCTTGACGTTACGTTGCATGTAAACTTGCTGCTTCTGTCGCGCCAGCTGCGGTGTGAACGCAGTATTAGTCATTCGTTGCGTTCGCCTGTCTGCTAAGCTCAAAACAACCGCGCCTGGCTTGACGGAGAAACCAGGAGAACAGCTGTGCATATTTACGACAGTGCACTTTTACTTTCGCCCTCTGGGGGGAGCCTCGCTGGAAAATCAACACCGGTTGCATAGTGTACCTTTAAATACAAATTTTAATTATAAAAGACAGTAAAGGAGCCTGCCTAACATGGTGAGTTAATGTATCCCACAAGTGTAAAAGCAAGTTAGTGATAAGCTTCAGCATTGACCTTAGAACCGCCAGTAGCAGTTGACCAGCTGACATTTGTCGAATACAACGAGGGAATCAAATCCTAAAGATAATGGAGGAGCAAAAGCTTTCAGGCATTTTAGAACAAAATAGTTTAAAAATCAGCCCTTATCCACACATAGATTCATTGTGGAACAGCCATAACAGCAGTGCTGTGCTGTGACCTGTGTGATCAGGGCAATGGGCAGCATTGTGACACCCAGCATGAACAAGCTGGGTGTCACAAGGACCACTTGGGAGGAATAGTATGACCTCAGCCTTGGTTGCATCTAGACATTCATCAAAAGATTCATGGAATTAGCATCTTGCTTTTTCAAATGTAGACTTGAGAGTCATTGACATAACAATAAAAGGACACATCCGACTTCTGAAAAACGGAACCCAAGAATTAGATATACGGAGTAAAGAGAAAGGGTCTTAGCGTAGACCCCTGAGTAACCTATTGAGGACAGGAAATCCCTCATGGCGACACTAAAAGTTATGAAGGCCAGATAAAACTTAAACCACTCCAAAGCAGCACCTCTAATACAAACACAATGAGCACCAGGGCAACATAGTTATCAGCTTCCGCAGCTAAAGATATATCATTAAAAACCCAAAAAAGAGCAGATTCTGTCCTGGGAAACATTTAAAATCTTGATATTGAAAACATCAAACAAACAGAAGAGCCAAGAATTTTATAGATTGTTCTGATCTTGAAAAAATTATACATGTTTGTATTAGAACTAGAATCATCTACTGTTAATCTTTTTGCAAATATTTCTTACTCAAGCCTCATCAAGGCCCCCATTGTATCCTCCTTTCACTGCCTCATTTCTACAATAGATTTAAAACTTTATTTTCTTTTTCTTTTTCTTTTTAAAGCTTTTAATGGTTTGGCCCCAACTAATTTTCTGAAATGTGGCCGGTGTTTGCACCTACCGGCCACCGTAGTTTCTGCTTAAAAGGCAGATCCCCAAAGTCTTTGTCCCAGTTCGTCTGCCAAATGGGTCTTGTCGGTCGCAGACCTGACCTGGGCCTTTTTAGATCCAGACTTTTAATGATCTCTGCGGATTTTTCCCTCATATTTCTAACAATTTCTTTGATTTTTTTTAATGTATGTGTACTTTAGTTGTTTTATATATTTTTGCATATTTTTTGTTTTTTGTTGAGTTCTTTGTGGTTGGCTTTTTAAGAGCCATATAATTAAAAAACTGAAATGAATGAATAAAACAGCAACAGAAGTTGTTCTAGCCTTGGACAATCCCATTCACATAATTTCAAATCAAAATTAAATAAGAAATAAAAGCTGTTTTACATCGAATCTGTCCTGAATTTGAATAACATGTAGCTATTCAACAGAACATGAATCACTGTAGTTTATTTTTTCAAATATACACCTATATTAAAAAAAATGTTGAAAATAAAAAAATGTAACAATATATACTTTTGGTTTGAAATTGAAATATTAAGCACAGCAGTGGTTAGTTATATAAAAGCATTAGAACCTGTTAATTGCTTTATTCAGGGTTAGATCATCTGGTTTTAGATAAACAAATATGAAAGGAGAGTCTCCCTCGGTATGGAACTGAAGTGGTTTGCGTGATGCTAATGGCAATAACAACTTATCAAATTCCTAAAAATACCCATCCCACATAGGCTGACAATTCCAGAATTCACTCTGGTTTAATATGCGAAATTAGTGGCTCAGGAAGCATGAAATACTATTTTCATGCCTAGATAAAGCTACAGAGTCGAGCTCTTTGCCCAACAGAGGATCCTTGATATGTCTTTATGTTCTGTTCTCTGTTTCCCATCTTAGCAAATAATAAATACATGAATAAATGAATGAATAAATTTATTCACTCTAGATGAAAAGATAATTCATAAAAGGATCAAACGCCATCACTGCCACCTTGAGTTGGGTAGGAGTAGCTGAGCAGCTTAAGGTTCAAGGAGGTAATCAAAGCAATCCAACTATAAAAAGGTTGAGCTAATATGAACAAATATTACATTAAGTAGTACATCAATGTGGTGCACTGAAAAAAATAATGCAACTGCTTTTGGTATTTACTTAATCATATTAAGTTACTTTAACACAATTGTTTCATGTTTGCAGGGTAGGAAATAAAACAACTAAATATGATTAAGTAAATGCCAAAAGCGGTTACATCATTCTTTCAATGTGTGGTTTTAGGATTCACACACTGCAATGACAAGAACATTTTGCATCTCCATGAGGTTTGTCATCAAAGAGAAGCATGAAGTAATTAGCTGGTAGCTGGCTTTGCTTAGTTTGGACCTGATAAATCACATCGGACCAACAGCAGCAGAGGACATGGTTCCCTAAATCAATACCTCAACCAATGTGGATTCTCTCTTAGAGCTGTTTGGGCTGTTAAAGAACAGTCCAGTTGTATTTCTCCTTGATACCCAGGTCCTGGTGTCTTTTGAAATTATGACTCCAACCGCAGGCAGTGACTGTTCATGACTTCCCCATGGCTATTACAAAGCATTTCTTTATCACATATCAATTTTCATTGGTCTTATGTAATATTTTAATCTGAATATAAATTTTCCATTAGCTGTTAGACATAAAACACTTTTTTTTTTTAATTTCATTTTAGTTTTTCCATTAGATGTTGATTGTTGAACAACTTTCCAGGCATATCTGAATAATAAGTGCATTTAAATATACATATTGTATATATCCTTTACTTTTTACTGCACATTTTGTGCTCAAACTAAAGAAGAGATTTACCCATCATCTTCAAGACATTTTTTGTTTCCTCTCTGCAGTTTTCCACCTGGATGCATCCCAGGTTCTCGAAGTGAACGGCCAGGTTGGAGGAAATGTCTCCATCCACTGTTTTGATAGCTGGTCTGCAGTCAACATTTCAGAGCTGGACAGTGTGCATTTCTGCAATGGTATCTGCTCTGCTGAAAACACCATCATTCAGATGGAGATGATGAGCTCTTCTGTAAAATGGGATGGGAGATACAGCATGGAGTTGGATGGAGAAGACGGGGTCTTTACTGTGACAATAAACAAGCTAAAGAGAACTGATACTGGCAGTTATCTTTGTGCAATGAGTAGAAGCCTAAAACTAATGTTCCAAGAAGTTAGTCTAAAAGTGGTTGATGGTAAGTTTTTAGGTGGATGAATAATCTTCTTGGTGTTAAAATAGAAGTAACTTCATTATTACATACCAAAAATCCTAATAGAACAACATACTTCCTTATTAGGATGTTACATGATTTATAAATATTAGCAAAATATAAATTTCAATATTATTAAACAATATACATATTTTGATAATTTCACAATTATGAATGTATGCATTATAATTATTTGATTTGATATTCTTAATATATCTTTATTATCGATTAACGTAATTATTGAATTTCCTTTTGGAATTATTAAAGTATTTTTGAAATGAGTTTAATAGACACAGGTCTTTTCCTCTAGCCTCAGAGGTTTGTTCAAGAACATCAGCGAACAAAAAGCCTGTTAAAGACCAGGAAGGGATGAAAACATAGAGAAATTTAAAGCAGGATTATGTTAAAACCAGGTAAAAACTCCAGTCTAAATATTTCCCATTTATATACTTTTCCACTTTTTGTTATGTTTCAACCAAAAAATGAAAAGTGTTGGGAAAACTTCTTTGTGAAACTGTATGAAGGAGCGGATTGTTTAGATAATTATCCTCTCAAAAGTGCTACGAGCTCAAAACAACAAAGCTCAGAAAAGTTGGCGCTGACCTACTTGATACTGACAGCCTAGGGTCATTTTGAAGAACAGTCAACCTTGTGATGCCTTCCTGATGGACAGATAGTAAAACCCTGATCTCTGCCAGAATTTTAAAACATCTACCTCTCAAATTGTTTTTACTTAAGTCACCCAGGATGTGATTATTTAATCATTTTTACCACCAAAATCAACTTGAGATGGCTTTAGTATAAACTAAAGGCAACAGATATTTCCTAACTTTAACCATTTTTTATTTTAAATGCTTTTTATTCCACATAAAAGTCTGTTGATTAAATGGGACTGGTTGCTTTTAATAGACAAAGGATGGAACATCATTTGAAAAATGAATTTGAAAGTTTTAGAATATATTTAAACATAAAAAGTACAATGAAAATGATTGATCTCTCTCTTCATAATCAGTTGTCCTATGAAATGACATGCATTACATGGATCTATTATTGCTGAACAGTTTTTTACATGAAGAACCTAAAATCTTTTAATCTGAAAGTCCGCTTCGCTATAACCATAATCTTTAGGTCCATTGATTCTCTATCTAATCTAAGATAGGACTCTAATTTAAAGCATATAATGGTATTACTTAAATAAAAAAACAAAAAACCAAAAGGGAAAGATTAACTGAAACATGTTGTTTTTTTTTAAAGGGAATTAAAAACTTTGTGTCCAAGTATTTGGTAATATTTTTTCTGCTAGCAAAACTGATTACACAATATCTCTCTTTTAAAATATCCTGTTTTGGATTTATCCAACTTATAAATCTACATTTCAACTGACTTGGAGTTATTTAATAGTCCAATCCGTATTCTGTGAATGTGAGAAGCTTTATCTTGTGATTACTTGGTAATGTGTTTTTTTTTTATCTTAGCTATATGTTAAAACGTCACATGAGCCTAGACATATTTATCCTCACTGACCAGCCATTTGTCTTGGCCTCTCAAAGTTTCCACTGTTCCTGCTGGATCCCCTGAAGCCCCCAATACCACCCAGCAGGCAGGGCTACGCTCTCCCAGAGGCAGCTTTCCATCAAACGATGAAGCATCTCACGTTACAATCATGCCACCATCTTCAGACAGGAAGAGAAGACAGAAAGAAGCAAACCACCTAACAGGTATCACACCTTTTCAAGACAAAACCTTAAAATATTATAGAGCAAGTCTTGAAATACATTGATTAGGTTTAAAATGTATTTATGTTTATTTCTAATCAAAATTATTGCCTCAAGTTATGGTTGATGTTCCCCAAATGAAATTCAGGAAACAACAGGATAAGATCAATGTCCTAAATATGAGTAATTAACTGCACATGAAAATATTACTACTAGTATTATATAACGTAAGAATAGGTAAGTTCAAAGGGATAGATAATATTTCAGCAGCATGAAGAGATTAAAATAAAATAAGAACAAACATAACATTAATTAAAGGGTCAGGTAATTGTTTCTCTTTATTTTTTGTTTCTTTTCTGTACATGGTATTAACACTACAGGATTAATTCACTAAGCCTGTCCTTTTCAGACATTTTTTACAACACAAACAATTCAACTTCCTGGAACGTAGACCCTCTATTAAGTCTCAAACTGGTCCAGTTATTTTATTTATATTGCATTATGTAAAAGAAACTATAGCTTTAAATTTTTGAATGCATTAAACGGAAAATAAATTCATGATTAAAATAAAAAGTACATAATGTATCATTGTTATATATATAATACATATAAAATATTTTAGATTTCTTGCTTTATTCATATCTGGTAAGTAGTAAAATGTTACTAAAACCAAATTTAGGAAAAATTAAGACAACTATGTCTTAATTTAACTATATCAATATGATCACAGAATTAAAAGAAGTATAAAACTTTTTTTTTAGAAAATATGATTTAAAGGTGTTAAACCATTGATAAGTCATAATAATCTCCTCAAGCATAGAAAACACCATAAAGCATTGTTCTCAGTCGAGTCTGTAGTACAGGAACTGAGGACTTCAGGATTTGGCCATATGGTGTTAGAAGATCTGAAATATAATCATGTCTAACACAAGATTTAAACTCCAAATAACCTCAATAACGTCTCAAAATTAACATGTAGCCAAAGAAAATATGTATAAAAAAAAACTATTTTTTGTTCTCTTGGTTTTAGAGAGAACTCCAGCTGCAGCATTTTAAACCAAGCCTAGTTTATGTAAGCTCTGCTGGCCAAAACAAATTTATAATGAGTTCCAATAACTGAGTCTAGTGGACATAATGAATCATGAATGACTTTCTCTTTTGGGTAAAAGTGAACTGACCTCACTGATATTCTGTTTGACTGCATGTCTGTATAATCTAAATTGACATGTTTATTTAAGATGAGGATCATTTGACAGTGTTACTGTGTGTTATTGAGGTTAACAGAAACCACATGTCATCACTACAAGGTATATCTGGAAAGCAAAGATGAAAAATAGAAAACTAAGAAATCACATAAATGTAAGTATTCACATCTTTTGCCGTGAAGTCTGTATTAAGCTGAGGTTCATGCTTTTTCTACTGATCATCTTGAGATGTTGCTGCAGCTTTTTTGAAGTCGGCCTTTGGTAGATTTAGTTAAAGGTAAAAGATTAGGAGAGGAACCCACTGGTCCATATAAGGTCCTACAGTGTGTAACCACCAAGCATGAAGTCGAAGAATTTGTCTGTAGACCTCTGAGAGCGCAAATCTGGGTAAGAATTCAGAAAAAAATGGATGCTGCTTTAAAAGCCCCAATGAGCAATGGACATTTTGAGCCCACAGGATTCTCCCCAGAGCTGCTGCACTGTCTACACTAAGAAGGTCACTCTGTCAGAGCTCTAGGAAGATCTTCAAGAGAGACAACTATCTGTACAGCATGTTTTGTAGATTAGCCAGATGAAAATCATTTGGGAAAAGACGCTGGCAACCCATCTGATGTTTCCCAAAAGACACTAGAAGAACTCTAAGCTCATGAGATACACAATTCTCTGGTCTGACGAGACAAATTGTAAAATCTTAAAGCCTGAGCTCCTGGCCATACTTAGTGATTGGCCGTTCCCCCAAATGAATATACACGTTTGATATTCAGAGCTGAAGAGTCAATGGCGTAACTAAGCAGAGACTGCAGTTGCTTAGGGGCCCTCGACCTCTTGGAGGCCCCGTCACTGACATCTGGTTCGCCCCCTACGCAATTGTGGACTAGGATTTCTCTTTGCAGATGTGATGGTGCGAAAAATTCCTCTTAAATCCACCTGATACTAGATAGTCTGACCACACCTTATTTATACCCCAACACATGGCAGATTTCAACAGGATGGTGAGCCGTTTAAATGGGACACCAATAGCAAAGCAGACAGTGGTACTTTTAATTACTATGTTAATAACGTTGTTAATAATGTTGTGTCGTTACGCCATTGTGAAGAGGTATAGGCCCAATAAAATACAAGGAAAAAAAAGAAGTATAAAATTAAAGTAACATTACTACTTTGATAAAATACACCCACAAGATCTTCAAGTTTCTCTTCTAAAAAAGCGCAATAACAAAACATATAAATAAAGACACAAAACTGGCTTATATTGGAAAGAGAACTGGACTTTCGGCTCACAAGCTGACTGTTGGGCCGGGCCTAGGCCCTGTGGGCTCATGGATAGTATCTGAGCGTCCCTTTGTCCCTTTGCCTTCTAATTTAAGCCTGTTTTGTGGTTGCAATTACATCCGGCATGTCTGCATAGACTTTGGATTTTACATTTTCAGCTTACGAAAACAAACAAAAAGATCAACCAGCTACCAACGCTTTAGTGATTTTAATGTGAAATCTTTTTTATGAGAGGATGTTTTAAACAATGTAATAACCATCAGCCTTTGTTGTCTGCAGACACAATGGTTGTCATAATCATCTCTGGAAGCCTGGCTTTTCTGGTTTGTGCCATTATCCCTCTTATATTCTACAGACGGTGGCGAAATATAGCAGGTAAGTTTATACAAGAGGAGAATTCTGAAATCTTGCTGCATAAAATACTTAGATGTACTCCTTATGCTATTCATTTTCTTTAGGTCAAAACAAACAGGCAGAAAACATAAATGCGGTAAGTTTTTTTTTGCCTTTTTAATGTGCTTCATAGTTATAAAAAGGTAAATTTTAATGTTTAAATTCTTTACAGAATGACTGCTGTCAGGAAAATGTAAATACAGCTTCCACTCAAATAGCAGTGGGCGTTCAGACTTCAGAAGAGGATCCTCCAAAATCTGAGGCAGAGGACAACCTCCAGTACGCTGAGGTCTATGAGGGGCTGGATCCCAAAACCCTCGAATGAGCAGGAATTATTCAGTTTCTTTGCTGTTTTTTATTGTGAAACTAACACACTCTATTCTATGTGAAATCATAACATCTCTTTGAATATCTCTCCGTACTATCTGTTGCTAAAGTTGTAGCGTTTCCAGAGTGATAGCTGAGCTTAAACAAATTCTAAGAACAACACAAAGAAGCATGCAGCTGCATGGGCCTCATCCAAACATGCATATATTAACAGCGTGCAAAGTCGAACTATTAACTGGATGCACACACAGAAATGCTTTTGTAAAATTACCAAAATAAATACACAGCTAAGCTTGTTTGACCTTCAGGAATATGCAGAACATATTGATAATCAGGGCATGCAAAATTGAGAAGCATGTGCTAAAAATTGAAATTACTTAGAACAAGCAACGTGATTCGGAAACCATGAAAGAGATGGTGGGTGTAATGTCTGCTTCTACAGTTTTTTTAGTCCTTTGACCGTCAGGTAAAACTTACACGCAAAAATGTCTGTTGTCATCAGGAGAAGGAGACATAAGTGCAACCACAGACAATGGAAAGAAAATGTGACATATGTATATTAATTTATTTGGAGTATTATTATTATGAGACTAGTAATGAACTGATACTGTTCCTACAGATACTTTATATACTCAAAATGCACTGATGTCCCCTGGCTGTATACTTCCTAAAATGTGCAGACATTAAACAACATTCCCTATGAACGCCTCACAATCAGAAACAGTCTTTAACAATTATCTAATAAAGGCAGATATGCTGTCTGGAAAAGGTTCCCTTCAAACCGGACACAACCGGAGCAGTTTGCTCATGAGGAGTTGAGCAAAATACCTGCTGAGAGGAGCAGAAATCTCATTGACACCTACAGGAATTGTTTGATTGCCTCAAAAGGTTGTGCAACAAAATATTAAGTTAAGGGTACCATCATTTTTA
Source organism: Cyprinodon tularosa (assembly GCF_016077235.1). Classification (NCBI taxonomy): domain Eukaryota; kingdom Metazoa; phylum Chordata; class Actinopteri; order Cyprinodontiformes; family Cyprinodontidae; genus Cyprinodon; species Cyprinodon tularosa. Next base: position 170,344 of record NW_024039350.1, read on the forward strand.
CACAGGCCTGCTTCGGGAGTTTATTTTCTAAAATGTTTCCTTGAAAAGGAACGTCTGAAGTTTATTATTTTTTTTTTTTTATTTTAACGGGATTTTTTATTTCTTATTACTTTTGTCAGATTCAAGTAATTTCTGTGACCATTGTCCACGTGTGTAGTAGTTGTCCTGTTATTCAGTTCTGAGGCATCAGATGAATTGCCTTTATTTGCATACTTTAAATCACAGTTAGATCAAGCATAAAAAGGGCTTAAAACAAATCGGCCTTTTACTAATGAATAGGAAGTTGTTTTTTTCCCAATGAGTGGAAATTTGTGTTGATCAGAGGTGAAAAAGGTTATCATATTTTATTACACATTTTTTTAACTTTAAAGCCACTTAGGGTTAAGGCACTTTTACTGCCTTCTGGGATTTTGTTCTGGATTAGTGGAGCATAAAAGCAAATGCTAACTTTCTATGTTTGGTTTTGGTTCTGCGGTTGCAGAGTAGATCTTTGGCTGGTTGATGTGTTAACAACAAGTCTGTAATCTTTTTTGGTGATAACTTTAATATCTAATCTCTGAGATACAGGTAACCAGTGATGTGCCTTTCTTTCTAATTTTTGTTGAGGATGCAGGCAGCAGCATTCAGCTGCAGCAGATCTGTGAAGACATTGTTGCAATAGTCAATTCTGTTAAAAACGAACACATGAATAGGTTTTTAAAGTCCTGTCAAGACGTGAGTCCTCTAATCCTGGAGATGTTCTTTAGGTGATTGAAGATCAACTTTGTTGCTGTCTTTATGTGCCCCTGAAGGTTCAGTATTGAGTTAATCACGGCATCAAGATAGTGAGCCTGATAAGTGGTTTCTACTCTCTCAATGAATTAATTGAAGCTGGCTTGTAACTTGTTTTTTTTCTCCTTGGGTCCAAAAATGATTACCTCAAATGATCTGATGGCTTCCAGGACAAAAGGTGCAGTAATGGTCACTTCAAGTTTTCCTACAGATGATAGGTCCTAATTTTATTTATCAATTAAACAGAAAGGTCTCTTCTATTCTCCACCATATGGATCTTTCCCACATAGAGGTTCCCATTTGCAAAAATATGGCTGCCTTTGTTATTCACAAAATAAAACCACTCACCGACTTCTTATGATGAAAACCAGAAGCAGAACCACAATTCTGATTCAAATAGAGTTGTCATGGCCACTTTCATCACTTTCAACCTCTACATCTGCACACAGTGTTGATACAGTACATCCCTGGAAACACACCCACTTTTTGCACATGAAACTCTCTGTTTGCACAAGCAATTAGCGTTAAGTAGATCATGTTCAGTACATACATATTGCCTGACATGGCAGACCACCATTAAACACATGATTAAAGAAAGACAATAAAAAGGACCAGCAGAGGGCACCACATGTGTGATGTTATTAGGCACTGAACGTGATCAAGACAAAAAGGCAGTTTATCCCAGAAGAACATAAAAAAAACAGTTACAAGGGAGTAAAATCCAATACAGTGGAAAGGGAGTTGAGAAGGAAAGATGGTATAGAAACTAAAGAGAGAGAGAAATAGATAGAGACAGGAAACAGCTCATGAAGAGAAGGAAAATAAAACAAAACAGCAAAAATAGACAACAAAGAGGATATACAGCAACTCCTTGAAGTCTTCTTCCTGTGTTAGATGAGAGGGAAAGAAAACAGAGAACATAACAACAGCAAAAGAGGACAACAGACAACCAGAGTAAACGTCAATAAAAAGCTCCAAGAACAGCGGTATCCCTTACATATCCATATGTATGGAAGGCAAACTCTATGGTAAATACACAATATTAATCAGGGTGGTATATACCCGTAGCTGCAGCTTAGTATTTACTAATACTGAATATCAGTGAGCACCTGGAAGCAAAAGCTCTTGGTATATATGAGTGGGCATGCTTGTTCATAAAGGATTAACAAAGCTTCTTCAGAAATAAAATATGCTCAAAACAGGTGTGGGTGGTTCCAGACTCTCACTACAGGTCAGAGGAATCCATAAAGATGCAATCCTTGCCCTATATATCCAGGGGCATCCCAGATCACTTGGAAACAAGAGGGGCAAACATAGGGATGGCTGAACCCACTAAAGAAGGGCAAAAGAGAGCACCCTGAGCCCCAAGGTGCCAAACCCGAAAGTGGCTCAGTCCCTGTGGGGCCTCACTCCAGAGGCCATAGTGCCAAGGTCCCATAGGGCAGTGGCAGCAAGCCCATGGTCTCCGCTGCAAGCTGGATCCGGATGGGAGCCCAGGAGTCTGAGGCCGGGGCACACCACTACCCTAGTGGAGACAGGGCCAGGAGGCCTAGGCCTGGCCCGGCAGCCACCTGGAATGAGAGAGTGCGGACAAAAGTATCTTACAAAGTCCTCTTTGAAACAGTAATTGGTGTCTAAACCTAATACCTGAAGCCGTAGTAGTTGTTAGGTTTTATTATTTATACATCATGTGCACTGTTAATTTGTTAGTCAGATTAGACAGAGCAGAAGGCCTTCCTTCACATTGTGGATGTCGTGGTGTGTACGGAGGTCATCTAATCAAGACAGCCTTCGTGTCTCTAGGAGTACACAGAATATGGGCACATCTTGGAGCCGGTCTGATAGGAGAGCTGCTGTATCTGTAACCCTGAGACAGAGAGGCAACCTGCATGGAGTTCAAGACATTTATGGCGTGTCAGTTTCTGATACGGACAGCTAAGCATCCACATGATGCAACACAGACTCAGAAGGTATAAGAAGCAGGTGATGACGTTGTTCGGGGCTCAAACTTTGCCGGACGCTTGCGGACGTGATTTTTGAGACCACAGCTGTGCATAGCTCGAAGCATTTTTCTCTGTCCTGTAATGACCTGATCTGTAATAAACTCTGTTACTTTTTTACTCCTGTTTTTATAGTCCTTTTTATATGGTTTTGACGAGTTTGAGTTAAGAGTAGTAACTAACTTGCTCCCAGGAAAAGAACCGTGTGAGGAGGCCCCGGGGCGCTACAGCCTTTACTTCCAAGGGGACAAATCCTTCTCACTTTAACATAGTAGAATACACTTTTTGATTTGTTGCCCTTTTCTGGCGGATTTTCCAATTGAGTGATAATTTTTCCATCATGCTTAATCATGCAAAGAAGGAATATTCTTCTGATTCTTCCTCTCAGGCGAAAACATAAAAGCATGGCGAGGCTGCGAGTGAAATGGAGTTGTTTCTGTAAAATTGACAGACCGTAGTAGCCACGTTTGCTCAGCCATGTCTTTGTCCAAATACGTCGTCGCATTTGTACTTTTTAGGGCTTTCAGCACACAAAATTGCACAAATTGCCAAGGCAGCGTTTCTCTCTAGTGAGCTTCATATTCCTCTTCTGCTCGTTTGGCTTCTGAATAGACAAGTCCGACTAGCGCCATCTCACTGCAGAGCTGAGTCCGATGTGGTTTTTAGACCTACAGAGTGAGCAGGTCGTCCCAAACGCACAGAGTGAGAACATACATTGTGAGCTGTGAACTTTTAAACCATGCGGTTTTGATGCACAGTTTAGGCCTTTCTTGATTTTATTTGAGCCTTGTTTCTATGAAGTTCCATGATTCTGTCTAATTGATCTATTCCTCATTTCTTGTTTCATTTTACAGAAATCCAACACATACTTTTAGTTTCTGTCAGAACAGGCCTCATGTTCTTGAATACCAATAACAGTATGCAGTTCCGTATTTTTTTTTCAGAATGTTGCCACTTAGCCCACGCTGTCCTTATTTTTAACCGGAAACCCCAAATGAAAATGACCTGGGGATTTCTATATGACTGATAAATGCAGCTAGTTATCAACCAATCAAAAAGCTGGATTTTGTGTCTGGGTAAAGCTAATATTTAATGTGTCTGCTGTTAGTCTGCTATTTAGATAAATAACAAAATAAAGTTACTCTTTGTGCAAAGTTTTAAATCTTCACTTGATTAATTGTTTATGTGTAAGATCTTTTAATGAAAAACCTATTGTGATGCCTAGGTTTTATCAAGAATTAAGGAACTTTATTGTCATTATGTCACCATAATGAAATTTCCTTAAGACTTCTGACTCGGTAGGGCTTTAGACAATAGGTTCATAACAGAAAAGCACCACACAGGACTTCTATTATAATTTTATTCCATTTCAGATGTCTTGTTAAGGTAGGTATTCCGACATAATTTGTTTTCCGTGCATCAAGAAGACAGATTCAGCAGAAAGAGCTGAGACTTTGTCTTTTTACACCTTCGTTGTTTTCCTATCTGCTTCTTTATTGAAAGAAAATCATTTTAATTTGCTAGAGTTGTAAATAAATTGTAACTTTAGCAGTATTTGATTTATTGCATACTAAATGTGCTTCATATGGAACCAACAAACTGAACGATGGAGAATATTTATCTTTTACTTTTTAACAAATCCACATCTAGTAAATTGGAATTGAGGAGCAGTCAATGAAGCATAGAAACAAGCTCTGCATTGGATGAAGCTTGCTTATTCGGATGAATAAAGCATATTATGGAAGGATATTATATAAAGGATATTATGTCAATATGCTCTAAAATGTGTTTAAGTAAGCTAACATCAGCACATATTCACTTCAGGCAAGATGAAGTCCATAATAAACACTGCAGCTTTACTATTCTCCATGGTTCTGCTCCATATGTTACAGACTTTATTCTGTGAATAATGTAGCTTACTTACAGGTTTGGGTAGTAAATTAAGTTACAAATACAGTTATACAGCTACCCTGCCTGCTACGGTAGATAAAAAAAAAAAAAAAAATCCAGATAATATTAAGTCTGTCATGCAGTTAATATCTGGTTAAAAGATTGTGCTGTGTGTGTACACCATCACCATATTGTCTGTGGTTAGCAGCAGGTTCAGGAGGGGATTAATTTGTTTTGTGAGGATTCAGGTTTTCATTCATGAGTTGTTGCTTTTACATGTAAGGACTGAAACCTATAAAGTATAATTCAAAATTTTGCTAAAACATGTGATGACACATTGAAATCTCAAATCCTGTTTGTTACAAAAAGCCCCCTCATTGGAAAAGCATGCTTGTGTACGTGCATTCTGCAGGAACTGTAGGCCTCTCATATTTATTGGGTTGCTAACGCCCACAGCTTCCATCCTCTGCTATCATACAGTTAAAACCACAGGAAGCTGTTACGGAGTTGAGTGCTTGTTTACATGTGATTTCATTTGAACGAGCCAAGCGGCGGTGACGCTTGCCTTTAGGTTTTCTAACAATCTGTACTGATTTTGGGACGACCACCGAACCACAATGACGACCATTTTTGCCTTCTTCTGTCTTTTGAAAGGTATGTAGTAGTGAGTAGTAGTAGTGACACGTGTTAATGACTCATAATTAATTTGATAATAAATAATTTCCAAATGTGTAAATGAAGACCAATGTAATAGCATATTATTTTCACAGTAACGTTGGCACTTGCTGCTGAGGTCAACATTGAGGGAATTGAAGGAGGAGATGTTTCATTCAAATGCTCTCACAAACTGGCAAACAACAACAAAAAGTACTTCTGCAAGGATCCATGTAACAGTAAAGACATACTGGTTACTGTTTCACCTGGTGAGAAGGCAGAGTCTGGAAGGATAAATCTGGTGGATCATGAGGACGGTTCCTTCAAGGTTACCATCAAACATCTTCAGGTGTCCGACTCACACGTGTACTGGTGCGCAGTGATTAGGTCCATGCGCAACACGTTCACATCTGTAAACCTTACAGTACATAAAGGTACATATGTTACTTCTTCAGTTATAGCCAAAAACATTGATGTTATGTCTGTATCTGTTACTGCTTGTTGTTGTTAGTGGAGGATTTGAATGCCTATGTCTACGAGTATTTTCCTTTTAGCAAATAAATCACATATTAAGTAGAAAATAGTCACCTTTATAGTATTTGATAGTATATTTACACAACTGTGTACTATAATATCCACTGGGGTGCCCCTCAGTTTTATTAAATTATTTCCAGATAACTTAGATAAACTTATATTTTAAAAAGTCATCAACTCTTTGTGGCAGAGTTTGGTTGCTCCTTTAAACTCTTTCATGATCAACCAGTCAGCTGTAAATATGTTAAAAAAATCAGTTCTGATGGAAATAATCTTTTTCAATCTATGGGAACAATTCAATCCATTGTTTAAAATTATGATTTATTTCGTCAATCAAATTTATTACTTCAAATATATTATTTTACTATTGATCTCACTGTGGTTTATTATATAATCTTACAAATAGGTGAAATACACATTTCACTACTACAATCAAGAGGAAAGAGGTTCTTAATAAGAAATTATTGTCCAAAAATAATACTTGAAAAGTAGATGAAACAATGTGCTCAGCAGTCTAAACTTTATTTATTTAAAGATATATGTGGGTGTTTGTTTAGTTTTTCCCAGATTCTGAATGGAAAATTTATTTTGTGATTTTGTATCTCTGCTTCTTTTTGTATCTCTGCTTCCGTCTCCTTGAACCCCAGTCGGCTTCGGCAGATGGCCGCTCACACTGAGCCTGGTTCTGCTGGAGGTTTCTTCCTGTTAAAAGGGAGTTTTTTCTCCCCACTGTCGCTACAAGCATGCTTAGTGTGAGGGATTGCCTTTGAGTCAATGAGTCGATGCAATCAACTGGTCTTTAAAGTGTTCTCAAATTAAGCTATGGGGTCACCTGTCCGTCAGAACCCACTTTGGACCACTTTAGATTTGGTTCACCCACAGTAAAAGGAGAACATCTTGACGTATCACCTTCAGTCCTGTCACTTTGAATCAGTCTGAAACAGAATTTCTAAAAAAATAAACAGATCTGGCAGGGCAATATGATGCATGTTTCCCCAATGGAATAAAAAAAAAAACAAACAAAAAAAACAAACAGACGCAAATTATTACAACTGGATTGAACTGGCTGATCAAGCAATCCTGGTTCAGTCTGGCCAGCACAACTTATTTATAGATTCTTTTGTCTGTCTTCTGTCTTTACTCTAAAAAAAACTATGTCGTTCTTTTCAGCAGTGTTAAAGACAACTGTTCCACCAACTGTTTCTTCCCCCTGGTTTCCAGACTCAACCACCTCAACACAGATGACAAACAGTGTGGGGACAACTACAACCAGAAACATCTCAAATGGTAGGAATGCCTTTCCTGTCCTATGTAAGTCCTTTAAGGTCAAAACATACATCACCTTATTCTTCATCTATTCCTACAGAGATAAACAGCACCGGCAGTGTAAATAGCCTTAGCAGCAACCTTGGTGAGTATCTGTTTAGACAGTTATCATACAACATGTGCATGAGCAGAATCAGATAACTTATTCTTTATCTTGCATCTGATCAGGCCCCATGCTGGGTGCTGGGGCCGTGACCGCTGCTACTCTCATAATCTTCATACTGGCTGCATGCATCAGGAAACGCAGAGAAATGTCAAAACCTCAGCTTCAAGTTTGCTCCAACCACAAAGACCCCGGGAGTAAGGTAAGGATGTTTCCTTACAGCATCTTTGTCTTGGGTCAGCCAGAGATTAATTCTATACAGCAGATTAATCTGTATTGACACAACGCTACTTTCTTTTCCTGGTTTCAGAGGTGGAACATTTGAAATGGGTTTTTCCAACAGCAACATTGCTTTCTGTTTCTCTCTGTCTTTGTTCAATATGTGAGAGTTTTCGCGTAGGGGTTCTTTACTGTCACATCTCCTGCCTGTGTCAGGTTGTTAAACCTGGAGGAACAGTTTGACATTTAAGAAAACAAATGTGCTAATTTACCCCGCGTCTAACGCTGTGAACATACATTTCTCTTACACAGGTGTTATACTTGAGGGACAGTTTGACTGTTTAGAGAAACAATCTCTGTTTCAATCAGTCTTGGCCTTGCAGAGCAGTCTATAATTAGCCTAAAGGGAATATATAATTTATTTGTGAAAATCTTTATTCAATTTTGGTCAGGAATAAGGCTATTTGATAGTTAAATAAATACGTCTGAGTACGAAACAAAGAGGTGCAGTAAGCCTTGATAACAAAAGATTATCTCTAAACAAAATCAAAGATAGGAGTGGAATGTAGGGATGAGTCAGCAGTTCTATTGTGAAGGCACTAGTGGCCTTTGGTTGACATTTTGCTCACAGTAATGGGGTTGTGGGGGTAATGTAGTGAGGGTCCATAAGCTGGGATTTGAATCCAGGACAGTTGTGTAAAAACAGAGGACATACATTAGGTGGTGCTCTATCCCCGCACACTGCTGCAACCTCTTACAGTCAGCAGTTGTACGAACTCTTAAGGGAAAGATATTTTTGGCAACTGATGGACAACAACACTTTCCAGCAGAAGGTGAGAGCATGTATATATATAGATATATATAGATGCTCCCACCTTATGGTGGAAAGTATACATACATATATATATGTATACTTGTATATATATATGATCTTGCCATTTTCCTATTTCCATGCAAAACTAATGTACCACCTGCAGAAAATAACATTAACTTCTCTCATTTTGGATTTTTCATTTGATTAGGTAGATTATAACTGTAATACAAAAACAGGTGTGTGGTCCATAGCTTCATCACACCATTGTGTTTTTAATGGCAAAGCCGTCTTTCCTTATAGGCATGATGGAGTTTTCTAATGATATTACCACTTGTGGCCAAAATCCAGAACTGCAGCACGATTCTGCTCGTTCTCATAGTACTTGCTCGTACATTATTGTCTGAGGTGAGCTGGATGCTGGTCGCTTCTTTGTATCCACAAAATCTATATTGAATATTACACTTTGATTTTTGTTGATTGGACCCATTTAACATGGACGTGCCTAACATCAAATTCGCAGAAACAGCGTGTGAACTTCTGACCTGCAGAACAAAAAAAGGCAACAGGCTTATAGATGCATCGGCACTGAACTACTGAGTTATTAAACAATGTTCTAGTTATAAAGGGTCAAATGAAAAGGCTATTCTAAAGATATTTTTCAGTAAAAATGAACACAATGTAAAAATGGAGAAGCTAAAGTAAGAGAGGTTAAAGACAAATGTGGAGTTCAGCTCTACTTCCCTAATGTAAAAAAAGAATTAAAAAATTAAAGCGTTCTAAAAGATTTTCAAAACTTCAACATTGCTCTGACTTATAACAGCTAGACAAAAATTGATGGCACCTGCATGGGAGTTTTACACCTCCACCATCAAAATGTAAGACCAATACGGATCAGTTGGTTTGCATGATTTCCTCCTCAGTGTGTGGGTTCTCACCGGGTACTTAGGCTTTTTTCCAGCAGTCCAAAAGCATGAGTGATTGGTGTCTCTAACTTGTGCACATGGTTGTTGGCCTTGTGGGCCTCTCTTGATGAGACGGCGACCCGTCCACAATGAAGCCCACCTTTAGCCCATGGATTACTGAACATAGACCCCAGCCTCCCTGATGGAAACGTGGTTATAGAAAAGAGACAGATGGATGGGAATCCCCCATGGTGTAGTGGTTTACATTTTTTGACTGCCATGCTGGAGACCCAGGTTTGAAATCCAGGGATCTGGCGTCAAAACTTGGCCAAGTCTGTGACAGAGGAACTGAGAGTACAAAAGGCTCGATGAATGATGGCCTTTCTTTTATTTTTTCTACTACTTTCCTACTTGGACTACCAGTGTGAGGTAACAGCAAAACTCTCAAGGTAGACAGAGAATCAGCAGCCAGCCTGACTTGTAACAGTTGTCTCTGTCTGAATCAGACTCCTCTGCATTGCTTTATTAGCCAGAAATCTTCAACTCCAACATCTTCATTTCCCTCTACTCCTTCCCTTCCCTGAGAACATCTGTGAACCTCTGAATGTGCAGCTGGTTGATGATCGTTTAATCGTACTATAAAAGACAATGGCCTTCAAGACATTGCTTCATAGACTTAGTTTGCACACACTCACATGCATGATGGGATAGTGACATCAGTGAATGAACATAGATATAAACATATATCACCACCCATACCGCTTTAACTCTTCTTGCACACTGCTTTCCTCTTTGTCTCATGTCTGTTTTTGGTCTTTTCTTGAATGGTACTGAAACTCAGTTTCACCCTACTGGAGAGCTACTGGGTGACACATATAGATATTTGGATCCTGCATTGGAGGATTCTGCGAGAAATCCATAGTCCATATGTTGGTTGCTCAGTTGTCACAGAGGCTGCTGCTGAAATAAGCTTTGCTAAGCTCAAACTTACCAGACATCAAATCTTCTGTGGACTTTCATGTATATTAGTCAGCCCTGAAGTGTAGTAGAAGTGTAGAAGAATTCGCTGAAAGAAATGCTAGGAAAGTACAGCTTAAGCAGGAAAGGTTAAATTGTGGCATAGTTTCTCTTCGTTGTGGTTGTAGTAATAGAAATTCCCACTAGAGGTCTGCAAAAGCATTAACAGTTTTGCATATATTATATTTGCATAGATATTTCAAATGTCTTTGTTAATGTTTGTTTATGATTATTTCAAACACTAAATGTAGTTTAAGTATAAAGTTACTGAGTGTTGTTATCAGTTATATATGTAAGACTAATTACCATGGTTATTTTATACCCATTTAATTCAAGGCTTCTTTAGTTTGTAGTAAGGTAAGCTATTGTTATTGATTTCAAATTTATATGTATTTTGGTACGCATCTAACATGGATTATTTTTTTATCTTACAAATTAAAGGCAGTAGTAGAAACAATGCTATTATTTTTCTTTAAATTGCCAATTGCTCATTGAGTACAAGTCTGGCTCTGTTTGATGGAAACAAAAATATGCCCACATCATAGTATAAGCTTTCTATGCATTGTAGAGTGTAACCTACAATGCATACCAAATTATCATCTGGAACATTGCTTTGGGTATGAGCAAAAAATTCACAAATGCAACATAATAAAAAAAAAGTGATATTTGTTCAAAGTTTTAAAACTTACTGTCTGCTAATTTTGTTTTGTTCATTTTAGGTGACTGAGATTAAATGTTGCGGCAAGGGAGGAAAGAGTGATAAACATTCATCGGAGGGAATAGCTGTCACCATTGACCACCTACGGCCGACTTCCACTCAAGGACTTTTTCCTCCGATTTATGAAAACCTTTCTAATTCCACTGGTGCTAGTGGAACAAGACATTTACCTTTAGATCAGCAGAACATTGAAGATATTAACGAAAGGATCTACATCACACCTTTACCTTTTGCAGCATCCGAAACTACAGACAGAAAAGACAGAATTAACCCAACAAGAAGAGAGACAAGGAACCATATAAACACTGTATCTGAGTCTGTCCCCTCTGAACCACCTTCCAGATCGCTATGGTTTGGTTTAGATGTAACTCAAATAAATTTAAGGCCATAATATATTTGTTTTTATCACAGAAATATTAGCAAGACACTTTTTAACAACACTTTGGTTAGTTTACACACTATACTGAAGCTTTAAAAGTAGATACCTACAAAATAAAATATATACTAAGAGTTGTAATGCAATTAAGAAAGCAGGAAAAAAAGTGAGTGATGAAACTTTGCTTCATTAACTGTTTGGAAATTTCATGGTATAATAAAATGGTTATGCAAACAGTTTTAAAGATTTTATGGTAAGAAAAGCAATTTAAGAATCAAATAACACTTAATTGAAGCACTCCCTATACATAATTCACAAAGATTTAATAGTGAAATGTTTCTTGTCATCTTAGTTTAGCAAAAGAGTTGAATTTCTATAAGTTTTATAAGTTGCTTCAGGATTTCTAACAACTTTTGCGACTGTTTATATATAAATGTAATGTATATACCTGAGGTGAAGTGTCAGAATGTGTACATATGTTATGATGATTGTGATTGTTTATTATCATCATTGAGTGAATTATTGTTTTTCACATTAAAAGTGTTCAAAATATTAACTTTCTACATAATTGTAATTTTTTGTACTTCAAGCAAATATATTTGGAATTGTCCCCTGGTTTATAACTCTGACTTAAATATTAACTTTATTGTTCAGCCATATAGCTAACATGCTTTAGTGAAATTATTTCCTCTTTTGATCTTGGGCTTTCCCTTCACTATCAGCAATAAAGCTTGAAATGTACTCATATGAAATGAAAACAAATAATTGTTTTTTTTTTGTTTTCTTTAAACATCAATAGTCTCTGTGACATACACGGCACACCTTAACGTGCAGATCCCACAAATTGCTGCAAAGCTGTGCCTGAGCATGTAAATTAGATTTAGATCTCTAGACTTTTACTAGGTCAATATAAAACCTCTTTTTTCCCTTGAGTCACTCAGAGTGTCAGGATTTGGTGTTGGATTGAGGACCCAAAAGTAGAGGCAAGTAGGCAGAGGTGAATTTAGGTGGGTTTAATGAGGTTCACAGGAACAGGCAGGAATAAAAAAAATCCAACAAAATAACAAACAAACCAGAACCAAGGAGACATCAGGGGAAACCAAACTCTAGGAGCCAGGGAGAGACGAGGTAAGCAGACAGACGTTAGACGAGGAACAGGAACTGAAGAGGGAGGGCTTTTAAAGTGGACAGAGACAGAGAGAGGGCTAACGAGAGGATTGGAAACAGGTGAGGACAGAGCAGAAAACAGAGCTAGGGATAGAGGACACAAGAGGGCAGCAGAGGACAACAAATGGAAAACCTGGAAGACAGGAACTAACAAGAAAACAACAAAATAATAATTAAACACCAAAACAAGGAGCAAAGTGGGAATACTCTAAATAAACATAACAGCTGATCTGCTTTGGATCGTTACCATGCTTTAACAGTTTTTTTAAACAGGCCTATTTGGTTTAGATTTTTTCAATTTATAAAATAATTTCCACTGAAACTCATTTTTATTTGTTTTTTTCATCAATAAAGAATAACAAAATTAGTGATGACTTCATACAGCTTTACAGACTTGCAATACATAGCTTTTTAAGGATAAGAAAAGATGGGTATTCCTTACTGAACAACACAAAGCAGGCATTAAAAAATGAGTATATGGGAATTAATGGAGCCCCACAGACAGTGGTACATAATTGGTGCGTCCAAATGAGCAAATTCAAAACCAACATAATGCAAAAATCAAAAATTATGCAAAAAATCAAGGTCAGGTGTTATTTTAAAGAAATGTATACTTTCCACGTTGGTTAATGTTATTATAGATAGAGCTTAAAAACATTATAACATGATGTGACATCAAGGTAATTTTAAACAAAAGAGAACCACTAATATCTCTCCTTGTGGACAATATGTTAAAGTGCCTTCATTCTACGTTTGGGCCAAGATGAATAAAAAAAAGTTATCTAATTTAAGAAACAGACAATCTAAACACCTAAAACTTTACCAACATACATAGAATATTTTTTTATATTATTATTCTACAAATTTGTCCAGCAGATGGTGCCCCAGGCAGCCACCTGTTTAGCGTTGGGTCCGAGTGGAACTCATTTCCAGTGCTGAAGTTTCACACCTCAGATAGGCCCACATAAGATAATGACCTAATATTATTAATAAAAAAACATGTAATTGTAAGCTTACATGTTAAATAGACAATATCACATTGTCCTGTAAGGCTTTAAATTAAGTGTACTTTTCTAAAATACTACAGTCTGTGTTCTGGTGATCCCCCACCCCCACTGCCGGTCACACATGTTACTAGCCTAGAGCTTGTTTTACTAAAAAAGTTGCCAATCTTTGTACATTTAGCTAGCCTGACGTAGTCCTACTCAATTCTAGTCAGAATATGAGTCTGATACTGCTCCATTGAGCTGTGATTATGGGGCGTGTTTTGAACGAACCAGGAAAAAAAATGCCTCTGCACTCAATTGGATAGACCTACAACCAATAAGAGCAATGGAGTGTGTGACGTATGTTAAGCGATGCATAGTTGTTGTCAACAAAAATCAAAGCGTGCAGTTGCACGCCTAGAATAAGAAGATGAGCCTTGATCGCGTTTCTCTGTTCCTCTTTTAAAATTAATTTGCTGTCGATATCTTCTAGAACAGACCTAATAGCAGAATCTACTCACCTCAACTGTCCGGCGGCAGCCATTGTTGTTGTCACCAAAGCGCCCTTTGGTCACGTAGTTGATTACGTTACTGTTGATCATCTCTCCATCATCGTATAAAGTCCGCCCTGACAATTTGATTGGATCGCCAGAGGGTGGGCGATCATACTCGCGCTACTATGGAGCAGAGCCAGACCGAACTTCCCGACCTCAAACCTTGTGGGCGGGACTAAGTTCGGAATGGCACCCAGGCTAACATTTAGCAGCGTCTGGTTCCAGAAAGTTTCTCTTTCATTTTGGTTTTCTCCACTGTACCCTTGCTCCTTTTAGTATCCAACTTTTAGACACCATTTGCCGACTGAGTGCCCTGACGTGTTATATCAGGGTGCTCATAGGGAAAAAAAGCTGCCAGTGCAGGCAGGTGTGCTAACATTGCAAGTAAGCCATTCATGGCTGAAAACAGCATAAAAAAAACAAAAAACATAAATAAATCAACTGCCCTTGGGGCCCAAAATAAAACCGGCTTACTCTGAATTGTCCAGGTCCTCCCTATTAGCCACTCCGGGCCTGGTGTCAATCTTAAAAGAGGAAATGTCATCTTCCAGCCGGCCCTGGAAGATAGACCCCAGTTGTAGCTTATCAAGTACGAGCATGTTTTAAAAAGTCTCTTCAGTGTTTTCAAAGCAGCAGAGCTTCTCTGCCATGCTATGGCAAATTAATGTTTGCCACGTGGTCCTAGTGTTGTTCCCCTGGGCCGTGCATCTTTAGCTGTCATTTTTTACTACCTTCTAGCTATTTGTGGCAGTTGAAAGTGAGCTATAAAGCATTCTACTGTATCGTGTTAATATCTGCATGTACCAGATATACCAGAAAAAAATGTATTCTTTTGCTGCAAAATCTTGTCTAACAGATTCAAATTACAGTAAATGTCCATATAGAGAGTTTATTGTATGTCTGCTTTGGTCTTCTTGAATCCGAGTCAGCCTCAGCAGATGGCTGCTCAGACTGAGCCTGGATCAGTTTCTTGTTATTAAAAGGGAGTTTTTCCTCTCCACTGTTGTTACGTGCATGCTTGTTGTGAGGGATTGCTCCAAGGTCAACTATACCATTTAATTAAATGTCTAATGTTGTCACTTATTCCTCCAGGAGGAGCAGTTACTGCAAAGTTGATGACTCAGAGCTATCAGCTGGTTTTCCTGAAATAGAAAACTGTTACCCTTTCTGTATGATTATATTTGAATTGAATTGAGTTGAATTGCAAACACATGTCCACTGGTGCTATATATAAATAACCTGAACTGAATTATCCTATAAGCTCAGCAGTAACAGTTTATAAAACCTTTCCCTCAGTTTTTTCCCCCCGAAAGAAAGAAAACAAATATTTTGATACAGCACTAATGACTTTCCCATCTCAAAGCCTACCAGAAACACAAGCCGACTAAGCCATTTTTACCAAAAACCCTCAATTAAATCCTTATGCAGAATCCTCCAAAAAAAGATACTCATAGTTTATAAAGGTATTTCCCAATTTTTTTTTTTTATCAACAAACACAAAGGACCCAAAGGTGGTAGAGAATGACTGAGCCAAGATTCTGTTGACTTCCAGATACAGACGGACCGAATGGTAATGCCAAACCAACCAGACATTGTGGTTTATGGACAAAAAGCAGAGGAAAGCCATTGTGGCAGACATAGAAATACCAAGTGACTGCAACATCAGGAAAAGGGAACACGAGAAACTAGAGAAAACCAGGGGCTCAGAGAAGAGCTGGAGAAAACCTGGAAGGTCAAGGCGTCAGTGGTACCTGTGGTCATTGGGGCCCTCGGGGCAGTGACCCCCAAACTGGAGGAGTGGTTACAGCAGATCCCTGGAAATACATCAGATATCTCAGTCCAGAATAGTGCAGTTCTAGGAAAAGCAAAGATACTGTGCAGAACCCTCAATCTCCCAGGACTCTGGTAGAGGACCTGAAAAAGGGAGACCTCCCACGCGGGTGAGGAAGAGTTCTCTTTAAGAGTTCTCTATAATTTTCTATATTTATATATATATTTGATGGATCTAATGCTGAGATTAAGGAGGTTTAATTAGCTAGGTGTTTAGTTGCTTAAAGAACTGCTGTCATCCAGTACCAATGTTTTTGCAGAATTTCTATTGTTTCTTTTTTTTTTTTTTTTTTTGCTAGTTTATTGTGTTTATTTCAGAAAGTGTGTTAAAGGAATAGTACACCCAAAACATGATTATCCTTCATATTCTACTCACCCCCATGCTGAACAAAACTCTGGAGTACTTTTTTGATATCTCAAATGCATCTGGAGATCGGGGAGGCTTCTTGCTGTCTGCTGACATTCAAATAATGGAGGTCTATGGCGCCCCAGACAGAAAGGTCCACAAAAGTCCACAAAAACGTTTCAATATTCCTCCATACTGCTCGTCCAATGTAATCCAAGTGTCCTGAGTGGGTAGCATCCAGAATTTACTCGAAACGAAGTCATTTAGAATGTTTTTAGAGCATAAACAGTAGTGTATAGGATTTCCTAATAGCGCCCCCATGCGCGCTCACGATTCTACGGAAGCCGGCAGACCAAACCAGCGCATTCAGCTCGGCAAAGAACTCATGCTCTTCCTCATCACTGAAGTCCTCAGACATTTTTCTTTCGTTGTTTCTTTCTTTGCACAGGTAAACAGCACATTTCTTCTTCTACGCTTGCATTATCGGCAGAGCAGACGCTGAATGCGCACTTTCTTCCGGTTTGGTCTGCCGGCTTCCGTAGAATCGTGAGCGGGGGGCGCTATTAGGAAATCCTATACACTACTGTTTATGCTCTAAAAACATTCTAAATGACTTCGTTTCGAGTAAATTCTGGATGCTACCCACTCAGGACACTTGGATTACATTGGACGAGCAGTATGGAGGAATATTGACACGTTTTTGTGGACTTTTGTGGACCTTTCTGTCTCGGGCGCCATGGACCTCCATTATTTGAATGTCAGCAGACAGCAAGAAGCCTCCCAGATCTCCAGATGCATTTGAGATATCAAAAAAGTACTCCAGAGTGTTGTTCAGCATGGGGGTGAGTAGAAAATGAAGGCTAATCATGTTTTGGGTGTACTATTCCTTTAAACAACAGCCATGTAACATTTAAAATTTCATTTGGCACCCTAAATACAAAGAATGAAAATAAATATAGTTAAGTTAACAATCCAATGTCACCACTGAAATCCCCAAATTCAACTAAGTTCAGTTAATTGTATAGCACCAATTCCCAGCACATATCAGCTTACTTCAGCTAGGCCCTACAGACAGACTGATTAAAAGTATTCTTTACAATTAGACCCAATACATTTTCATTAACTCATTTATTTGCAGAATCTGCTCCTCCATGATGACCATGAGGCCTCAGCAGACATTTGCTTGATTTGTGTTGTTTATTCTGCAGCAATCCCTTATATAAAAGCCACACAAGTTTCCATTTGATTGGTAAAGTTTAACATGTAAAGAAAGAGGAAGAACAAAACACACAGGAACAGAGAAGCACCTGACTCAAGCTACTGAAGGTTTTACCTCCTGGTCGGTGTGAATGTGCAGAAGTGACAGAATTGATGGAAACATGGAACTGTTGGCAGAAATGGGGATATCTTGGAGAACATCTTTAGCTGTTCTCCTAACTTTCTTACAAATCCAAGGTGAGAGCTTTCGTTTGTATTTAGGTGTTTTAGCCAAGGAATTCAGAAACTGAATAAATGAATAGTCATAAGATTCCTTTACTTAGAAACTAAGAACGCTGTGATTAGCTAATTTCAGCTATTCATTAAAACGTTTTTTTTTTCAGGTCTAAAGTGTGATCAACCCACATTTGTTTCTGGCACCGAGGGTCAGATGTTCGACTTTAGGTGTGAATATCAAAATGACATGAAGAACCACTCAAAGTACTTCTGCTGTATTACCTCTGATAAGTCCGATCACCTCGTCCGAACTTCAAAACACAACCAGTGGACAAAAGAAGGACGTGTCTCCCTGTATGACAACATGACAGCAGACTTTTTCCTCATCAGGGTGGATAATCTCTATCTGAACGACAGCGGGATGTACTGGTGCGGTGCCGGCGGTGATGACAGCAATGTTCGCATGAGCAAGATATATCTGAATGTCTCCCAAGGTACAGTTCAAAGGACAGAACCAGAACAGAACATTTAAGCTCATATAAGCCTTAGTTCAGATTGACACTACATAGTTCCTTTTTTGTCAGAAATGATAGTTACACAACATGCTATAGCTACATCTCAAATATAAAGCTTTTTTACTTGCAATTTCGATGGCTATGGCTTACTGATGGTGAAACCCTAAAATATTGTATCTCAAATCATCTGAATAGTCTTTAAATGTACTCTGGGTCAGTAGGCAACACAATCTAAGGGAAAAGTATTGACTGAACATGACTTACTAACGCTCATTACTAAAGAGGCTGGATATTTTAGGAGTTTCCAAGCATACTCTTAGATGGTTGAGTGAAAGGAAAAAGTGTGGTAATAAAAAATGCACCAGCAATGGGAATAAATGCAACCTTGGATATTCCCAAACAAAATGCATTCAGACTGAGCTTGGAGTGAGCTTTGTAAGATCCACTACACACTAAGGCTGAATGTAAAATTGTGACTTTTTTTTATACCATAATTGTGATTCATTTGTTTATTTCTTTTTTCCCTTTGCACTAACAACAAGCATGTTGATGTTTTACTCCAGATTTTCACATTTGAAGATCTTGAAAGCTTGCTTTTGTGTAGTCCATTGTCGCAGGACTTTACTGTTACTGTTGCATTGAAAAGTTCCTAATTCTACTCGCATGCATAGATCTGTATGTTAGGTGCAACTTCCTCTTCCCTTATTACTGCCACTTAAAAGGCTGGTGTAACTTAGTCAGTGTCTTACTTGTTAAATGTTGCCATTATAAGTATATTGCAATTGTTGTTTATTGTCTGCACCTAGAACCACTATTCGTGCACGTGGACTTCAAATGTTGCTTTCCTAAACTAGAGACAATGACAGAAGAGGCTCAACTGGGCTAAGAAGCAGGAGTGGAGGACTTTTGCTGTATGGTCCACACTTAAATTTTCAGATTAAAGTAAACTTTGAATTTTATTTGGAAAACTGAGGACCCAGTTTAAGGAAGACGCACAATAAATCTCAGAATTTATGTTGCTTAAGGTTCAGTGTTAATTTCCACAGTCAGTGATGTCATGTCATCTGCTGGTGTTTGTCCATTTAATTTCTGAAGTCAGGATTGAGCACAGCCATCTTTCAGGAACATTTAGAGGCCTTCATGCTTCTCTCTGCTGACAAGCTTTGTGGAGATGATGATGTTATTTTCCAGCAGAACCTTGCATCTGCCCACACTGCCAAAGGTTTCTAAAGGTTGCTAAAGGTGGTCCAATGACTTGAAATACCTGCAAACTCCTCGACCTGAACTCCAGAATTTGGACTGAGTCATTGTTTTGCAAATTTAGTCTTTATCCTTAAGTACTGAATCAAGTCGTAAGCATAATCAGTCAAGTCCCTTGAATCGCAAGTTAAGACAGTCGGACACTTTGTAGTTCAAGTGCTTTTGGGTCTTTTATCTAAACAAAGTTAAATTATATGTTGAATAGTTTACCATATGTGCTTATTTTCAAATCTGTATTTAACTCAACACTACAAACCACCATAACTGATCATTAACAAGAGAAAGCTTAGAAGATCTAGAAAAAGCAAAGTAGCACCTCCCATTCTTTGTGCGACTTTAAATGTTAAAGCTATGAGTTGCTTCTTCTCCACATGTTATTCTGTTCTTGAACACAAAGACATT
Source organism: Cyprinodon tularosa (assembly GCF_016077235.1). Classification (NCBI taxonomy): domain Eukaryota; kingdom Metazoa; phylum Chordata; class Actinopteri; order Cyprinodontiformes; family Cyprinodontidae; genus Cyprinodon; species Cyprinodon tularosa. The sequence goes on from NW_024039350.1 coordinate 190,162, forward strand.
CTACTTTTATTGATATGGAAAGAGGACAATAGATTAACAGTGTGCACTTCTTCAATGTTTAAGAATTGGATAAAATAGTAAGTCTTTTTAAGTTAACAGATTCAGGGCAGGAGTTACAGGTGTAAAAGTAAAAGTCACAAGTTAATGCGCATGTTTTCAAGTCAATACTAAAGTCATGAAATTAGTGACCTTAACTTAGTTGACACGAGTCCCCACTTCTGCTAAATCCCCATAGAGAAGTATTACCATGAGAAAGATAAGAGACGCCAAACCTAACAGTGCAGAGGACCTAAAGGGGCTATCAAGGTAGCCTGGGCTACCATGCTATGCTGCACACATGCAGTAATTAACACAAAATAAATTAATTACATTTTCAGATGATTTAAATTTCTGTTTTAAATATCCTTTTTTCAATTGATTTCATGTTATGTTCTAAGATTACAAACTGAATTCTGTTTTCATTGTCTTCACTGTCACTTTTTGTGTATATAATTGTTTTAGATGTACATGTTTGAATAAAATCTGCTACTCATCCTATTTTTAGTTATGTTCAAACTAACATGGGAAACGATTACTGTGAATCCAATGTGGTCTATAAATAAAGCTCCACCCATACCATAAACGAGAACAAGGTATACTTAGTTTCCCATCACATCTTCTGCTTTTTGGAAGTTTCAGTATCTTTGACTTAGTTGCTGTAAAGAATAATGCGCACATTTAGAGACTATTTCAACAATTTTTTATTTTTTTTTACTCTTTCCCAACTGCCTATATCTTTGCATATTTTGCTGTGTAGAGGGTTCAGCATCCACACTGTCTCTGTGGAGTATGGGGACAGTGAGGGGTGCACCTGTGTATTAAAAAAACACAATGCTATTTGGAATAATGAGAGGAAGGAAAATGATAGATGACTTTCAAAATTTCATTACAACTTATTAATTCACAACCAATCAACAAAGTAGAAGCTCAGTTTGCTCTTTGTTAAAGTTGTAATTTTGTTTTTTTGCATAAAATTCCATCAACGTTCATTAAAAAAATATAACAGAAAAAGTAGTGGTGTAGCTATGTACTGTAGATAAGAAGGAAATCATGCTATTCTGATAAATACAAATTTAGATTTTTAAAATATTTGATTTGTCAACATGACACATCGCTGTTTAATAAAGCTTCTGAGACTGCTGAAAAACAGCAGTTTTACAATGAAATAACTGATTAAAACCTTTAGAGATTTTCTCTTAAAACCTTTTTTTATTTAAATATAACAACTAAACAGAACAAATATTAAACATGAATCTTAAATCACAATTAGCTATTTTAAGTAGAGTAATGCATTAGCTGCTTGGTATTTATCTAATGCATTGTTGCATTTTTCAGATAATAAAATACCTGCCTCCTCCCTTGAAACCCCAGTTCACAGTGAGTATTGGCTCTCAGACCACCATAACAGTTTATGTTTTCACTATCATATTATCTAGTCTTGGTCTTATGTGAATGTCTGTTTTTTTTTTTCATTATTTTGTCTGCATTTTACAATTTTACTCTCTCTTTACCTTCGCTTGGGTATTTTCTGTTGTTCTGCAAACAGACATGATTTTAGCGTGGTTGAGTCGCCCCCTTTAGGTAAACTGAGCTTTCATTCTTACAGGTCTGCAGCTCCTCTTGATCATGATGTGCATCGGAGCAATGTTTTTTGTGTGTATATTCACAATATGTCTGTTACTGCTGGTGAAGCAAAGAAGGTCTACACATTGCCAGGAAGCAGAGGTCAGTGTTAATTCATGTTTTTTTTAAACTCACCCCTATTTAGGGATCATGTTTGAAAAATTAGGAATCGTTCAATTCAAGCTTAACAAATACGGTTATGTTTACACTTCTATCCTTTAACCCCTAGAACCCTACGGACCCACCGGTGGGTCCAGCTGCTACGTGACCTCATAATTTTAACAAACCCCCAGTATTGATGTAAAAAACACATTTGGCACAGTTTGGTGACATTTTTGGATAAATGTGCCAAAATGGCCTCTCCGCCTAAGAAATTTCTCACTAATACCATTCTAAAATAAATATGATTCATCTGATTGAGTCCAAATTTGGTATATTTTTACACAACATTTAGATTTAAAAGTCTGTACTTCTTTTTTGTGCTATAAATAATATTTTGGTAGTGTTTTGCAATGTTTATTTCAAAGAAAATTTTGGCGAGGTTAAAAAAATGCAAAATATTTTGTATTTGGTCCCTAATATTTCAGGCAGGGTCAAAGCTACAATGGTGCTGACACCAGAAAACCATTCTATGACATCTTACCTTTACAGAGGTACCAAAAGTTTCTTCTTAAATCTAATAGCTGTGAGGCTATAAGTGATTTACTTTTGTGTGTTTTTGTCAGGCAGAAATTTATTTATTCCCCCTTAGGGTGTAAGAGGTTAACGTCTTTATTAATCTGAATCTTTTAAACATGTTACAAAAATATGCCCTTAGAAAAACAGAAGAAAAATAAATTCTAAAATAAAATAACAGTAAACTACAGAATATTCAAATTGATGGGAGAACAAAAAACATCTCCCACCACTTTCCCACCATTAGTTCAATCATTTACTAGTCTTTTAGATATTAACTCATATTTCATCTTCTGCTTGCATTAGATTTAATATATGCATACAAGATTTTTCAGATTTGAAAAAGCAACCCCACTCAAAATCATCTAATGTGAGTTAATGTACAATAATAATGATAACAAATAATGTAAATGACTAATAACAGCAATAAACTGCACAGCAATAATGGCAAATAAACAATTTTTAATATTTATTTTGTGATGTCCCTAAATCATGACTTTAAGGGTCACCTTATGAAATTCCAAATTTTAGATTTAGAGAACTGGACTAAAAACATGTTTAGACCAGATGATTGTAGAACATCGTTGATCTTTGAGTGATGTTTCCTTCCTGACTCCAAAATATAACCCATTCAGGCTTATCTACAATAGCAGGCTTTATTCAGTGTGTGCTGCAGCAACACACTCCCAAACCCTCTTTTACATGAACAAATTTTGGGTTTAGACTATAAAACAATAAAGCAATCCACTCTCATCCTATGAATAAAACCAGACAAGATTAAAAGGATGAAATCATTATCTGATGTGTGGGTGAATATAAGATCCTTAAACTTGAAGCTGAAACTGAAGCATATTTAAACCATATTTATGTTTATTAATAAGTCTATTTGTTATGTTACAGCTTGAGGCAGTTTAGTGTTGGTTCCACTTTTAACATGAAAATGACTAAGGAACATGATATCCAGAACAAATTTTGAAAATCAATTTGATCTATAATCCACAAGGGGATGCTGCTAAACCTTCCTGCCCTGTTTACCATTGTCTTGAACCTGGTGATAATGCATTCAAGTTCTGTTTGTTTCATTTTGTTTTTTATCAAAAGGAACAAAACAAAACACTTTTTTACTTCAGATAATTGAGACAGAAATGCATCATTTTATTACAGTTTTTGTTGATTTGCTGTTTGCTGTCCTAAATGTGTGCAGTTGGTCGGGTTGCCAGAACTGTAGAAATGATTGCTGTCTTTAAGTGATACAACTGAACTAGAGCATGTCTTACTTACTGTTCATATCCTTTTTAGCGACCAGTTCTCTACCCTAATCATTTTTTAGGTAAAGTCTCCTCATAGTTTTGCTCTGTTTAAAACACATATAAATTACAGCAATATTCTTTAAGATCAGATATTTTTGGTTGTTTCATATATTATTGTTTTTATATATCTTATATTGTTGTTTTTATATATCCGAATTTAAATATTTATAGTTATAGAGCTTTTTGAATTGATTACAGAGCTTTGTGATTTGATTAAATCCAGCTGCAGGATGCACCGGCTCTGTCAGAGTATTATTGAACTGCAGAGATGGGAAGTAACGAAGTACAAATACTTCATTACTGTACTCAAGTAGATTTTTCTGATATTTTTACTTTACTTTACTACTTATTTTTATGGCGACTTTTTACTTCTACTCCTTACATTTTTACACAAATATCTGTACTTTCTACTCCTTACATTTAAAAAAATTGGCTCGTTACTTTAGTTTTGAATCATTTCAATGGAGTTACCGTTATAATTTTTCACGTCATCAATACCAAATTCAATCTAATTGGATGGGAATCTACGTTGCATTTGACGCACCACTACAAGATGAATCGACAGATTCGGCGGTATTCATTGGCGGCAAATCATTGCAGCTTGGTGGCGGTGGCATTAGCATAGTAGTATGGATGACGAGATGATTGAAAATGAACACAACGAAGATCTAGTCTTATTTGCAGACATCCATTTAAAATGTAGGCAACGGCATGAAAAAAGTGGTTTCTACTTTTACTTTTATACTTTAAGTAAATTTACAAGCCTGTACTTTGTTACTTTTACTTGAGTAAAGAAGTTTAATCAGTACTTCCACTTTTACCAGAGTATTTTTTAACACAAGTATCTGTACTTTTACTCAAGTACGGAAAGTGAGTACTTTTGCCATCTCTGTTGAACTGCTAATAACACATGGATCTTAAAATGTTAAAGACTGATCTATCTCCATAAATTGTTCATTGACACCCATAATTTGTGGTCCGTACAGAGAGCTTCTGACTATGAGACAATGACTCCTGCTGTAAGAGCTGCACCAGTGCCCCGCTGCAGATGTTCCCATCCAGAGTGCATCGATCTCGCCACTTTACCGCAGCCACCTTCTGACGTCTGCCCCTGCTTCACAGAGGAGCATCGCAAGTCCGCCATCTCTTGCAATGTTGGCGAATATGTTGATGTAGACGTACCTGGACACTTATGCCCATACCAGCATTTGGAGCAGAGTCAGCTGGAAGAGCATGTTTATCACAGTCTTCATGGCAGCAGCAGCCCCAAAACAAGGAGCTGCAAGAAAACTGATCTTCCTCAGATATCACTCATTCCAGGAACAGTTTGATCCAACGTGAGCTCGATCTGGTATTAATTTATACCAAGTTGTAAATTTGTTTTTACTCTTAGTAGTTTAATGGTTTAAAGTTCCTTCATTAAGGCAAATGAGTTTTTTTTCTCTGCCCCATTTATCTGGGTACTGCTGGTCATCTGGTTTAAAAAAAGAGACTATAATTTAAACTATTTTGATTTGTACAAAAACCGTGGTACTATCCAAGCTATTGCTGCACATTGCTAGTCAGCTGGCTGATATATTACCAAAAACCAAAAATGTTTCAAAGATATTTTCCAAATTGAGTTAAAAATTCTTAAGCAAGCCACTGTTTTTATTTGTGTTTTTGTATGGATGGCAGAAGCTCAAATAATTTGAATGAGTGTGTATTTCATATTTTTGTCAAAAAAAGAAGGTACAGAACTATAAATCCAACTTCCTGAAGCAGCAGTTAGTGCCGTGTTTCTGTTAATAAAAGCAGTTGGATCATGACATATTCTTGTTTAAATGTAAATGTTGTAAAAATGTTTTTTCAGGCATAGCCAGAATCTTATACCAGCCAGAGTGTTAATGCAGCAAAGGGGTGATTATCAACTGTTACTATTTTCTTCTTTCAAAAAATAAAAAAGGAAAAATTCATAGCTGTCATCACCATTGTGTAGTCTTTGTCATCCAGGGCATGATAATCTGAGGTGGGAACCTGGCCTTCTCTTGTTTCTTAAGGAGTTTGGACCTCTCTTCCAAAACGATTATTATTAAGTTATGAACATGGATAAAACTTATTTATATCTATCTAAATAACATTGATTGATAATGAATTTCACATGCTGTTGTGTAAATGGAATAGACACCAGGTGAAAATGATTGGCATTTAGAAAGCTACTCAATAAAGGAGTGGTTCTGCAGGTGGGGACCACAGACAATACTGACCCTTACTATAACTTGCATAATCAAAGGTCTATAAGCCTGTAGTGTCTTTTAATTTTTAATTTTGTGTGTGACTTCAAATTCAGGCCTGCAGTGGTTAATAAATTGGATTTCCATGAACAATTCTTATGTGATTTTATTAGCACATTCAACTTTGTACAGATCAAAGTTATATTGTACCGCATCTTGCAGCGGCATGCTATTCCATCCGGTGTTTAGTTGGATCTTCATTTATTTTTCAACACAACAATGACCCCAAACACACCTCCAGGCTGTGTAAGGGCTATTAGACCAAGAAGGAGAGTGATAGGGTGCTGCAGATGACCTGACCTCCACAATCACTGAACCTGAACCTGTCCTCGACAATCACCGGACCTATATATATATATATATATATATATATATATATATATATCTATATATGTATCTCTATATATATATAGAGATACATATACAGATATATAGGTATATTAGTTTCTCTCTGTCCTGCTCTGTGCTGCTAGGGGCCCAGTAGACAACAGCATAGAGAAGGGCTGATGCCACCACAGTATGAAGGACCAACTCTGCCATATTTAAAAATAAATACAGAAATAAATAAATGCTCAATAAATGTATAAGCATACAATTAATTGCCAACAAAAAAGTGAGACATAAATGTATATAACTCTTAATTAGCTTCTTTATTTATTTGCCTTTGTAATATTTACCTTATTTATTTTTCTGTCCTTTATAATCTTCAACTTTATTTTTTAATTACTTATATTTTTAAGTATTTATTTATGTGCATGTTATAATATTTTTGTCTGTTTTATTCTTCCTTTGTATTTTTTTACCTTAGTTATTTCTTCGCCGCTGTTTATTTCTCTCTGCCCTTTTTACATTTCTCTATGCCCTTTTTCCATTTCTGCATTTCTGTCTCATTATGCAAATGAGGAGGGGGTGTGTCCTAGAGAGTCAGCTTCTGCTCATTGGTTGGCTTGGCGGTCCATCTTCTTAACTCACAGAGCTCAGAGTACTAAGTTAAATGTTCTCTTTTCTGTTGCTGTTGTTCAATAAAAGTACGTTTTAAGATCATTTGAGGCGAGAACCTTATACTTTTAAGCATCACCATATGGCCCATTCACAGATTTAATGCGTAATTTAAAAGAAAATGTGACGAACTTGAGAGGACCGTGGCAACCAGCAAAGCTCTGAAGCTGACGGCAGCCAGGTCTAACCACAGCCCATCTGCAGCGGCCCTCTCTCGGCATAACCGTGTGTGAAGCGTGTTGGTTAGCATTTTACTACATCGGTCGAATCTACAGGAGGAGAGTCTGATGTCGAGTCTGAAGTCATTAGAACTTGAGTAGGGACTTTGCCAAACTTTGCCAAATACAACAAAAAATCGCCATCATAGCCTGGCTATAGACCTGGCTGCCGTCAGCTTCGGAGCTCCGCTGGTTGCCACGGTCCTCTCAAGTTCGTCACATTTTCTTTTAAATTACGCATTAAATCTGTGAATGGGCCATATGGTGATGCTTAAAAGTATAAGGTTCTCGCCTCAAATGATCTTAAAACGTACTTTTATTGAACAACAGCAACAGAAAAGAGAACATTTAACTTAGTACTCTGAGCTCTGTGAGTTAAGAAGATGGACCGCCAAGCCAACCAATGAGCAGAAGTTGACTCTCTAGGACACACCCCCTCCTCATTTGCATAATGAGGCATAAATGCATAGAGAAATGTAAAAACGGCATAGAGAAATGTGAAAAGGGCAGAGAGAAATAAACAGCGGCGAAGAAATAACTAAGGTAAAAAAATACAAAGGAAGAATAAAACAGACAAAAATATTATAACATGCACATAAATAAATACTGAAAAAATATAAGTAATTAAAAAATAAAGTTGAAGATTATAAAGGACAGAAAAATAAATAAGGTAAATATTACAAAGGCATATAAATAAAGAAGCTAATTAAGAGTTATATACATTTATGTCTCACTTTTTTGTTCGCAATTAATTGTATGCTTATACATTTAATGAGCATTTATTTATTTCTGTATTTATTTTTAAATATGGCAGAGTTGGTCCTTCATACCACAGAGTCATAGAAGGTTTTAAGCAGGGGCCTGCTCACTGCAAAGGATCTCAGCTTCCTCAGGAGGTGGAGGGGCTTTGGCCCTTCTTATACAGGGCTTTGGTTTTATGAGTCCTGTCCAGTTTGTTATTGACATGAACAACCAGGTATTTGAAACTCCCCACAGTTTCTATGCTACTGGGTGTTCACGGGGGAGTGAGGTGGGGGTCTTCTCCTGAAGTTGATCACCATCTCTTTAGTCTTACTGGTGTTAAGAAAAAAACAGTTCACAAAGTTCATGATGACCGATCGATATTCCAGCTTATTCCCCTCAGAAACACAGCCTACGAGAACAAGAACTTCAGGAGAGGACAGCTGTCCGTGTTGTAGGTGAAGTCTGAGGTGTAAAGGGTGATGAAGAAGGGAGACAGAACAGTGCCCTGCTTGCCTTGAACCTGGAGATGCAGCAGTAAAGTTCTGTTTGTCTCATTTTGTCTTTTGTCAAAAAAATCCACTAAATGTGAGCAGTGAGGCTGCCGCAACCATGGAAATGAGTACTGTCTTTAACTGATACAACTGAGCTAGAACACGTTTTACTTACTATTCATATCCTCTTTAGTGACCAGTTCTCTATCCTTCTCAGTTTTGTGGTAAAGTCTTCTCATAGTTTCTCCTCAGAGTTTTCCTCAGAGTTTTCCTCACTTCAGCTATGTCAAGGTTTAGTGCCTCCTCCCCCTCATGTGGAACAGCTCTCCCTGCTGGAGTGCTGTTTAGTACCTCAAACCTTCCATGAAGTTGTTTAGTTAATTTAGGAAGTCAGTGTTTGCAATGTGTCTACCAGGGACGAGGGTGTGTTGTAGTCTGTGATCGCCCGTATGCCTTGTCATATCCTACAGGTGTTGCTGGCATCGAGGAAAAGATCCTGGATTTTCTGGCTGTGGTTCTGCTTCGCTGCTCTGATGGCTTAAGTTTAAGTTTAACTTTAAGTTTCCACGAAACTGAGTTCCGTGATTTTAGTGATTTCAGAACCTCCCCATTTATCCAAAGTCGTTGGCTTACTCAAATGGGGATGTTCTTTGTGATGGTGCATTTGTTCAGCAAGTGGAGGAAAGATGTGAACAAGGTATTAAAATAAAGTTGATGACTGCAGCAGCAACAGTGTCTCAAACTGAAACTGCTGTATATTCCTACCATCAGTACAGTTATTCAATGCATTTGTTGATGTAAATTAATTGCACAACACAGATCTACAACATAGTATCTATTGCTTTATTTTTCTTTTAAGACTAAAGTCTTTCCCCTGGTTTGAAAACCTTTTCATGATAGTTGACATAGTAGAACTTTTATGTCTGTTCTAAATAAAATAGGAACTAGTTCAGTTTATAATTTACTTCCTTCTATCATGTAAATATGTTAAATTTAGCCAAAGGCTGCATTTTATCCATCAAAGTTAACCTATTTCACATGATACCTGGAAAAAAATGTATGCTAACATGCTGTGCAGGCTTATAAAACTCTTACTTTTTAATAAAAAAAAAGAAAGGAGGATCTATTCAAAGGGTTTCAGCGAAACTGATGAAAAGAAGGAAGTGCTGCAACAAAAAAAGGAAAAAAAAAAAAGGAACCATGCAATAACAAAAGCAGCTCTGTAGATCGATGTCTTAAGTCTTGATTTTTGGGTTTAAAGAAAGTTGGCACTAATGTTCAGATGATCTGAAAGTTATGAGGAGAAATTTGGTCCTTGCTGTTGTCCTCATTTTTCAAGGTAAATTCCCTAAGATTACATGTTTTATCCCTCTTTTGTTGCTTCCTCTTTGGTCGTGTTCAGTGCTTTAGTGGTTGAATGGTTCTCTGCAGTGTTACAGAAAGTTCAGTCAGTCACACTTTATGGCTTATATGTCTCTATTTGAGTGTTAAACAGCAGCTTAAATAGCTTTTAAACATATGCATGCATGTATTTCAGTATTTGCTAATGTAGTCCAATTTTGTCTCTTTTTCTATAAATTCATTTACTGTTTAGGATCGGGTGTTTTAAAGCTGTTACTGTAAATTTAAAAAAACATGATTGACTTGATTTGTTAGTTTTTTGCAACTAAAAATGATTTGATCTTATTTTTCTTTGTCAACTTAAATATCAACAATGATTTACAGCAGGCTCTATGTTCTTGCTGACCTTGTACAAATATTTATAACTCTGAGATAAATTAATCTTTTTCTTTGTTGATGCTGTTTACCTCTCTGTCTTTGTCGCTGTTCCAGTTTGCAAGATAAACCTGAGACCTTGTCACTTACCCTTGCTTTGACATACCTCTTTTTGGATCCTTTTAATGACTTGTACGCATAAATCCTCACAATCTTTATTTCAGTTATTTGTTAGGATGTCTCGAAAAGTGTCAATATTAATCAAACGAAACAAAGAAATCCCAATTAGTTTGAGCAGTTTCCCTCTCATTGAATAACTGTACTGATGATAGGAATATACAGCAGTTTTCAGTTTGAGACATTGTTGCTGCTTCAGTCACCAACTTTATTTTAAGACCTTGTTCACATCTTTCCTCCACTTGCTAGTAAGTGTTTATGATTGTGTATGATCAGCAAAACTTTGTTAATGTCATGATGGGTCTCAGAGTTAAGCCCAAAATGCAGAACACACACGGAAAACTGGGTAAAAGTTCAACAGAGTTTATTGTGGTACACAAGCACACGATAAGAATAAGTTCTGGAACAGGTTCAGGGCTGGTTCACTAAAGTCTTGACTGGGACTGCAGACTGTTGGTTAGCAGAGTTCATGGGAAGCTAAGCGTCTAGCTTCAGGCTTAGCATGGCAGACCTTGATCTGAGCTTCCAGCTCACTGCAGAGAACAACAGGGAATATCCACATAGGATTCTTCAGGGTGATTCCACATAGGAACCTTCAGGTTGGCTCACCAGGGCAGATTAGCAGGTTAAGCTCTCCTAGAGCTTCAGGCTTGAGACTGGTTTCCTGTGATGCAGCTCTCCCAGAGCTTCAGACCAGAGACAGGGTTCCAGTGAGGCAGCTCTTCCTGAGCTTCAGACCAGAGACAGGTTTCCTGTGAGGCACAGACAAAGGAGAGATTAGAATCTGATCTCACTCTAGAGACTACCAAGATTCAATCGGTAACAGAGGCTCAGGAAGCTAACCAACTAAGATCAACACTGCGGCGTGGAAGCAAGGTCTGGCAGGAGCTTATAAAGGGGAGGTGTCCTGATGAGTAGATGGAAATCAGGTGTGCTGGAAGGTTCCAGCTCCAGAAGACCCACGGCGCACTCTGCTGGAGACAGAGGGTAATCTCCAGATCCCAACAGTAACTCCAGCCCTAAGGAGAAAATACAAAGAGCAGAAGCGGATCCTCTGCGCCCTCTGGTGGGCAAGCCTGAGGATCCCAACAGTTAATTCATACATTCATGTATTCATTCATGTCAAAAGATACATTTTCATGCTGCTGTTTTCTTTCTTTAAGTTGTTTTTCAGACTGAAGCCATTACAGGAATTGAAGGGAATCCAGTCAAGATAACATGCTCCCATTCTTATGCCGACACCAACGTCAAATATTTCTGTAGGGACCCCTGCGATAATGCGGACGTCCTGATAAAAAGCAACGGACACCAAACTGGGAAGTATCGTATAGAAGATAAGGGGAACACATTCGATGTGACAATATCAAACCTGGAAAAGAAGGATGCAGGAATTTACTGGTGTGGTATTGAGAGAGTTGGGGCTGACACATATAATAAAGTGATTCTCACTGTAGAGAAAAGTAAGTGGACTTGTCACTGAAAAAAAATATTAATGGTGTTATAATCATCACTTCCTTTAAGAGCATCTGCTCTGTTTCTTTTTCCTTTAAAACTTTGCTGAGGAAGTTTCTCTGTAAGGGTTTGTTCGTTAAATAAAAATCTGAAGCCAGGGCTGTCTTACGTATAAGAAGACGACAGCACAGACCAAACATAATAATTCATTACAGCGTCGCCACATAGTAGGGCCTCAGGGAGAGAGGGCTATACCCACCCTGACCCCACCTGCTAGAAAGTGTAAATGCATATTTTAATGAATTTCAAGCAAAACTATCATTACCTGCACATAGTTGATTGTGAGTCAGCCCCCCATGGCTCCATACTTTACTCTATTCTTTATTTATAATGAATGCACATTAAAACTCCAGAAACTGCTGTTGCTTTTTTAGTGTGGCCCTAGCATATACTACAAAAAAGTAAATCTAAATAATTGCATTTGTTCTCGAACTGAAGAGGTAATCGAGACACTGTGCCAATGGAACAAGACAATTTACATTCAAAATAAGAAAAAATAATTTCATTGTCTTATTTCAAGTGCAAATTATGCAATTATCTTATTTTAAGAGTAAAAAGTCTTATTCTATTGGCAAATCGTCTTATTTACCTACTCAAATTAAGGATGAATAGAATAGGATATTATAGAATAGAAAATCCCTTTATTGTCTCCTAATGGGGAAATTCTGGTGTTACAGCAGCAAAGGATTATAGAAAAAAAAAATTACGGTATAGAAAAAAAACATGGTCACATAAATGTGGACCCTACAAGCGTGTATAAAAATAACATAATAGTGAAGAGTTAAAACTATAAACAAATAAAATACTGCACTGTAAAATACTGTGCATCTGGTGAGTAAATAACCAATGTACAGCAATGGACATTATACATTGGTAATGGATATTTGAAAATAGCAGCAACATCAGGGATGTGCAAAATGACAGCAGCATGTTGGTTAAGATAGAAACTGTGCAAAAATCAGCATGAATTGATCATCTTATTGAGGCTGTTATTGTTAAATTAAACACATTATTAATTATTGTTAAGACATTTGTATCTATTTCAAGATTTTTTTGCAGTGTAGCATCAGGATTTTGACATATCTTAAGCTTCTGTCTGTCAGCAAACATTCAGGACTCAAGAAACAGGATAAACTGACAGTTTCTTTTGATGTCTTTTCCAGAGACTTTAGAGAACAACCCAGGGGTGTCACCATCTAGTAAGCATTTCCAATTTAGTGCAGATTTCCACAATATCTGTGGAACAAAACGTACCTTTTCAGTTTATCATCTTGGATTTGTTTTTTGATTTTATTTATTTTTCTTTAGAGACAATCATGTATGTGGGAATATGTCTTGCTGTAGCTGTGGTGGTTCTGGCGACTGTCCTTCTGTTTTTCTACAGATACAGAAAAAGGAATGGTAAGTCAAACACACCAGTACAGCTGACTTACCATTCGATTATTAATTTATCTTATTTTATTTTTTTTTTGTTTGTTTGTTTTTAGATTTTTTCCATTCTATTTTCTGAAAATTTCAGGCCCTTTGAGCTTGTTTTGCAGAAGTACTCATGTCTTATTAAATGACAAACTATGATCTATACTACTGACATTTATATCAGTGGGGAGAATAAGTATTAACATGGATTTTGCCATTTTCCCACTTGCAAAGTATGTAAAAAATCTTTAAATCTTGTCACAGATTCTCTTCAACTGTGAATCTGAAACAAAAAATCTGAAAAAATAGCATTTTGCATGACACAAGTTTGGATGCTACCTGTGTAAAAGACAACTCTCCACACACTTAATCAAACAAACTCCAACTTCTCCACATTGGCAAAGACCAGAGAGCAGCGTAAGGGTTAAAATTGTAGACCTGCACCAGGCTGGGATGGGCTACAGGAAAACAGATAAGCAGCTTGGTGAAAAAGAAACAACTGTTAGCACAATTATGAGAAAAATAAAGAGGTGAAGATGATGGTCAGTCTGCCTTAGTCTAGGGCTTCATGTAAGATGTAAGATCTTACATGAGCTGGGCTTTAAGTAAGACCAGCTCCGTGACTCTGTTAATAAATTGCTCTCCCACAGCAAGATTATGGCAAAGACAGCAGCAATGGAAAATGTATTTCTTTCTTTTTATTTTCATTTACATGTAAAGATGATTGCATGAAGAAAGAATAAAGTTTTAGGTAAATATCAGTAATTGTTTTAAAAAAAAAGAAGCTAATGTTGTATTTTTGATATTTATTTTCTTTTTATACCAGCCTGCATTTAAAATCTTCTAGCTGACGAATGCATCCCGCTCCAACATTTTGTCGGCTCCAACATTGCTTTTCTCGTACACAAAGGGCCAACATAATTACAAAGTAGCAGACGCTACATTACTGCAGTTAATTTGATGTCTGCACTGTGGCTGTATTTTTCTTAAGTCAAAAATCAAAACCTTCCAAGCTTTCAGTTTGTTATTCTTTTTTGTATTTCTAGTTGTAAAATATTCTTGCGTTTAATTTCCAAGTTAAAGTTACCCATTATATATGGGTCAGTTATTCTCATACCTATGCTTGTTGACTGCTGTTCTCCATCTGAGTAACATTACTCGATCAAACCTATTCTAACATTCTTACATACAAAATGAGCATGAAAAGTATATATGACTCAGGCTGATCAGACACTTAGTAATAGCTTTGTGATGTATAATTGGGTCTTGCTGATGAGTTATCTATAACTTCTGTTTCATCACTTCCCATTCAGGAAAGGAAAACAATGGCACTGAATATGCAACACATTTCATGATGAAGAAAGCACAATATGCCAACACCACTTCACCGGTCAGTGAGGAAGGAGGAGACTCTAAGACCCAGTCGAGTGACGTCTGTTATTCCACAGTCAGCTTTAACAAAAACCCAACCTGCAGCTCCCTCCCGCCTCCAACTGAATACACCACATATTCATCTGTTAAACCCAAATAGGCAACCTGCACCATCTGAAAGGCTTAAAGTCATCTGGACAAATTTTCCTATTTAACTTTAGAGCTCATTAAATTAATCTCTGCACATGTTTACATTCTCCTTTTTTTGTAATGTTTTTAATTAGTGACAAACTGAGAAACCGACCCAAGGTCAGAATGAAAATTTTCAGCTCAGTTAACATCTTAACGTTCACAGTTATAAAATATTGTGTATAAAGTCATATTAAATAAATTAGAGAATTAATTCAGTTGTGGCACATTTGTCAGACTAAAAGTACATTTCAAATGAACAAGCTTTAAGAATGTATTAAACATACATTTCTGGAATACAAAGATAGTTTGTTGTCTTTTACTTCTGTTATATTGTGGTATGAGACATTTGACCATCATTAGTTGCTGTAATACTGTTGGAGGTTACCCAGCAGAGCCCAGATGGCAACATCCACTTTTCACTCTCTGTTAAAGCGGGTTAAACATGGTCCTAGGGTTTTTCTTTTTAAATCCTTCGAAGGACATGACTTGAATGCTTCAAAAAACAGTCGCAAATATTGTTTTTGTGCACAAATGTTGATTTTGCAAGATGTTACCCAGAATATGCAATTTAAGGCTCTATCAAACATGGCTAGACTCTTCTGAAAAAATGCTTAAGGACACAAATATGTTGCTGCAGGACCCACCATGGCTAGTATCATTGGAAACTACAGAGGCATACAGTGTCATACAGCATATATATATTTTATGCATGTTGTAAAGTGTCATAAAATGAAAATGAGCACTTGTATTTGACAATATTCTCTTTATGGAGTAAAACACATTTTTGACTGTTTCAGCAAGTGTCGAAACTGCCAACTGGACCATTGTGTCACCTCAACCTGACCCAGTGGGGATGTTTGTGGGCTTTAGAAAGTAGCACCGCTACACCTTCCCCCTTCGTTCTGGGTGACTCCCTAGTCGCCACCATGGGAGGAATCCTTCTGCTTCCTGTGCAACATTACTGCTCAGAACCTTAAGTGGAAGCTGAACACCACCTCCCTCACCAAGTAAACCAGCCTGACAGCTGTAGTAGTAGAATATTTCTTATCCTATTAATGGAACTTTCTTCTAAATTCAGTAAAAATGTACTCCAGCTTTGACATTAAACGTTTCTTTTGCACAGCAGTGACTATTAATGCTGAGAACACTTTTAACATTATTTTCATACAATTCCCTAATATTTACAGAAACACTGTGTTTTTCAAATTGATTAAATCTCAGTGTGATATTTTTTTATCCTTTTTTATTCCATTCTAATGACAAATTTGTGTAAATTCTGTTCCCCTAGTGGCTGAAGAAGGTTTTTATTTTCTTTTTTTTTTCCCAAGACCTGGATTATTTGTAATGCAAGTGGAACTAAAGAGTTTGCTCATTGCACCTGGATGGCATTGGCATCTTTTGCAGCGATGCTCTTCAGGATTAAGGCAAATGTATAAAATAGGCACGCTAGATGTTGACTCACGGATCGGGCAAGGTGGAACCGCCACCTGTAGACACCATTGGCTTTAAACCTCAGTCCATCAAGAAGGCAGATCTTTTTCACAGCTGCAGAGTACTTTAATCTGCAAGTGTCTGTAACTGAGTTTGTTTTTTTTTTTTTTTAGTTTCCCCTTCTTTGCTGTTATCTGTTGTTGCACATTTTTCTCTTTCCCTTTTGTATTTTAATTGAAGTGTTATCTGTTTGCATACACTGCAAAAATATGACTGTTATGGTTTGCATCTCTAAATTATCTTTAGGTTTTAGTCTGAGGCATATAACTGTGTTAGTGCTGTCATGATTCATGCAGCTGTTATTTCATCCAAATAAAAAAATGTGGAACAGATACGCAGACAATGGCTTGTCTACAGTGAAAAGAAGGACTATGTTACTTTTGTTTACTTTTGCCATCGCTGTAGTGTGAAAAAAAAAATTCAACTATTCACCCTAGTTAAATAAATAGCTAAAATAAATAATAGATTTATCGATTTCCCTCAGTTGGCACTTTATTTTCATACAGTCCTCACTGCTCTGTATTCAGGCCTATTCTGCCTGGGCAGTGTGTGTTCCCCCATACTTAGAACAATGGAAAGTAGTCAGATTCAAAACAAATTACAGACACTTTGGTTAATAGTAACATGTTATGAATAAACCTTGAGAAAGAATCTGGCTTGTTTTGGGAAGAAGCTATGTCTGGTCTACAAACACCCTCATGCAGGAGAATTGTGCGGCCTTGCAGGTGAAACAGACTGAGTGAAAACCTTTATAGTGAGTAAATAGGATAAATATATTTATGAAATAAGATAAATCTTAATTTTCTAACAACAGTTCCAGCCTTTTGATTATGAAAGGATATTATCCATGTTTAATCGAAAATAAAAAAGGAAAATTAGTGACAATCGGATTGTCATTTTAAATCAACTAAGTAGGTCTACTCAAAGTTAACACCTGCTCCCAATTAACTCGTTAGACCGGTCTTTGTTCAGTAAGTTATAAATACTCTCCCTGTGCAGTTTCTCAGTGCTTGTTCCTCATCTTTCCTCGTCTCTCTTTGGATCCTAGTGCATGTCTTTCCTTATGTCTCCTTGGTTCTGGTTTGCATTTTTAAGTTGAGCTTTTGGATTCATGCCTCAGTTACATTTGAACACTCCATTTAAACTACAAGAACCTACCTCTACCTCCCTGCCTCTGCATTTGGGTCCTCAAAACCTCAACCAAACCCTGACAAAACATGGTTTGTCAAGTCATCCACCTTGCCTAGTTTGACCTCTGAAAAGTTGTTCTCTCAGTGAGACTGCCATTTGTTATTTTTCTTTCACTTGGTGTACTCAATGTTACGTCCACCTGGCTTGTTTGGTGGGGTAACATTAATGGAGACCACAAAAGGATTTTCTGAGTTAATGAAAAATGAAATGTATTAAATTATATTAAGTAAACCCTGAAAAAGGATTACCTGAAATAAGAAGCCAAAACAGATTAATACAAAACCCATAACCAATTAGAAATAAATAAACGCAAAACAAACCTAACAAAACTCAATCATAAGGTCCAAACCAGACCAACTGGGGTTCTGAAGAGGGAGAGGAGAAAAAAGCCTGCTGACTGCTGCAGCATGACAGCTTTTAAAGCAGCAGAGCACCAATCAGGGAAAAAACATAACACCTGCAGAAGGCCTGCCTCCAGGACCCTAAAAGGAGAAAAAGCAGAGACCCACTGCAGCCGTAACACCTCCTCCCTTAAAGGGATAGTTCGGTATTTTTGACATGAATCTGTATGGCATCCCGATCACCAGCGGCATGCAATCACACTGACTTACCCCTGGCAGCGTCCTATGAGCAGAGTTATCGTCCAGTTTTGGTCAAGCCGAAAGTAGTCCTGCAGGTTTTTAGGAACAGCGAAATAAAACTTTTCTCTTCCCAAAACATTATGTGTCCAAAAGAGTGATATTTTTGCATCCCAAAAACATTGTAGTGGAAAAAGTCATCAACAACAGCCATGTCTCCCTCCGCCGCGGAAGGAGACATGGCTGTTGTTGGGCTCGCTGTCTGAATGACGGCGCGCACTGATACGAACAGAGAGAAAATAGGACCAATTGATAACGACGTGTGACTTTTTCCACTACAATGTTTTTGGGATGCGAAAATATCACTCTTTTGGACACATAATGTTTTGGGAAGAGAAACGTTTTATTTCGCTGTACCTAAAAACCTGCAGGACTACTTTCGGCTTGACCAAAACTGGACGATAACTCTGCTCACAGGACGCTGCCAGGGGTAAGTCAGTGTGATTGCATGCCGCTGGTGATCGGGATGCCATACAGATTCATGTCAAAAATACCGAACTATCCCTTTAAAACAGAGGATCCCAACAAGGACCTCTGTAACCATCTCAGCTTTTTGGTCAAACCATCGTTTCATTTTTCTCTGAGCCTTTTTAAGATTCTCAGAGGCTACATTGCCAGCCAAGAAAAGTCTGCGACAAAAACCATTAATGTAGTCAAACAAGTTTAATGGTGGATCAGAACTCTCCAAGTTCGATTTTAGAATAGCGAGAGGACCACGCACCTGATTTCCAAACACTAGTTCATTCGGACTGAACCCTGTACTTTCTTGCACAACTTCACGAGCTGCCAGAAGAAGCCAAGGCAGACCTTCTTCCCAGTCTCTACTCAACTCTGTGCAGTATGCTCGCAACAATGCCTTCAGGGTTTGGTGAAAACGCTCTAGCGCCCCCTGGCTTTGAGCATGATAAGCACTGCTTTGTTGATGAACTACACCAAGTTGTTTCAAAATCTCAGCAAACATACGTGAAGTGAAGTTGGCTCCTCTGTCTGTCTGAATGGTCTTTGGAATTCCAAACACTGAAATGAAATTCGACAAAGCTTTGACCACCGACTTTGTCGTAATGGTTTTCAGAGCATAGGCTGCAGGATAACGAGTGCTTCTACACATAACTGTCTGCAAATACACAGATCCTGACTTTGAAGGAATCAGTGGGCCAACACAGTCCACGATCAAGTGTTCAAAAGGTTTACCAGCAGCCGGTATGGGAAAAAGTGGAGCTGGTTTCAAGGTCTGATTAGGTTTCCCAGTTAACTGGCAAGTGTGACAAAGGAACAGGAAGAATTGGCAAACAGGCAGTCTTCTCAAGAATAGAACCAGGCTTACCAAACTCGACCTCCTTATCAGCCAAAGAACGAGTGATGGCACGAGTTACTGCATAAGCTGGAAAAGCCTCAGGAAAGTCTCGAGCACATATGTCTGACAAAGAAACGGATGGACAAGCTCGGACCACTGGAGGGGGTGCAACATCTCGCCACACACGCCCACCTGCCAGATTGTTTCCTAGAATGAGAGATACACCTTCCACAGGCAAAGAAGGACGAACAGCTATAGTTACCTCTCCAAGTTCTGACTGCAAGTAGATCTTATGAAGAGGCACAGAGAAAGTCTCCAACCCAATACCTCTAATTAAGACACTACAACCAGTATCAGATAAAAGAGAAAATGGCAAAACAGATTCCAATATGAAAGATTCAGATGCTCCGGTGTCACGTAGAATCTTCACAGCCACTTTATTTGAACTCCCACTCAAAGAAACAAACCCATTTGTGATGAAAGGTGCATAGTCTTGTCCGACATCCTTCTCACAAATCTGGGGATCTGTAACAGTCAGTTCTGAAAAAAACTTATAGTCAACAGGTGCAGCTAAAACAGTTGGTCTTACACTTTCAACTTTAGCTGGATGTGTAGACTCCACTGAATGCAACTGTGAAACACTGGCTAAAGCAACAGGTTTTTGATTAACTCGTTTACTCCTAGCCGATTTAATTTTGGTATTCAGAGGACACTCATTTTTCCAGTGTCCTTTCTGGCGACAATAGTTACAAACAGAGTCTGCTTTAGATTTCAATGTAGGTTCCACTCCAGTCTTACCAGAGAACCAGTCATGATGAGATTCCTTAAAGCTATAGCTGCCTTTCCAATTGTAATCCCTCACAGTTTTATGGGTCAGAACATACTCATCTGCCAAGACAGCAGCTTTAGCAGCAGTTTTTACCTTTTGCTCGTTAACATATGTGGCAACCCGATCTGGAATAATGGTCTTGAACTGTTCCAACACCATCAAATCACAAAGGGATTCAAACTCCTTCACACCTTCAGCTGATAACCAACGATAAAACTGGGTGTTTAGTTGTCTGACTAGATCTGTATTTGTCTGTTTTTCAGCCTTCCTGCAGTTCCTAAATTGTTGCCTGTAATGTTCAGGAACCAGTTCATAAGCCTTCAAAACAGCTTCTTTAACAGATTTGTATACCTTTCTTTCAGCTGACGTTAATGAAACATAAGCTTCTTGGGTCTTACCCACCAGCACACTTTGCAGCAGAATGGAACAATCGCGATCACCCCACTCATTGTCCTCTGCCATGTCCTCAAACAAAGAGAAAAACACATCAGGATCTTGTTCATTAAACTTGGGTACCAGCTTCAACATGTTAACCAAGTTATGTCGTGAAAACCCATCACCACCTTGAGACAGATTAAAAGATCCACCACTTAACCTGCCCTCAGACCTCAACTTCAAGCGCTCAGCTTCCAAAGATAATTTCTTAACCTCCAACTCATGTGCTAACCTCTTTTCTTTTTGTTCATGCGCTAGCCTCTTTTCTTGTAAAGCTAGTTTTCTCTCCTCAAGCTCATGTGCTAGCCGCAATTTTTCCACCTCAAACTGCATTTCCATCTCAGTTCTCATAGATTGAAACTTTAATTGAGACTCTTGAGATACTGTTGGACCTGACGAGTCATCATCCAACTTTGAAGCACCAGTTAAAGAATCTATGCCCCGGGAAGTTACATCTGACACATCAGCATCTGAAAGAGAACTAGCAAAGACATTTAGTTGTACAAGTTTGTCTTTTAAGAAACTCCTTAATTGAGGTTTTTTAAATCATTTTGCAACTCCAAGGTCAATTTCAAAGTGTTCAGCTACTTGATGAATCTGCTCCTTAGTAAGCTTTTCCAACAGTTCTAAAGTTGGGGAAGCCAAAAAAGAACCCACAGTATCCATTTTCAACAAAAATAATCCAACAAACCAACCTAATCAGAAAACACCAATTTATTTTTTTTTTTTAACCAACAATCAGGAAGTGCATAACTGGTACTAACCAAAGGCAAATCTCCATTTACCTACAGCTAACTAAGTGACCAAAACCCTGACTAAACTTAGCCTAGTCATCAGGCCTTCCTCCAAGAGCTAAGGCACTTGAAGCACCAAGATACCGCTGGCAGCAAATCCCCCCAGGCCAAAACCTGTTAACCTGCAGCAAACCACGGCAGTGCCCTCAGCCCAGAGTCCAGCCCAAAAATAACAAACTAAAACAATAAACAGGGTCGTCTAAAATGGAGTTGCCAAACAACAAACACCAGATAGCACTTACCTGACACAAAAAAGAGACTTCTCTCTCCTCCCCTCTAACAAAAGAGCAAAAATCCTCATGGACCTCCAACAACAGACATATGGAACACGAAAAATGTCCAAAATCTAGTAAGGTTCCAAAGACCTTAAAGTAGCCCAAAAACCCACAAACAACCTGCAACACAGGAAAACCAAAATCAGGGGCACGTAACTGCAACCCGAAGACCAACAATGAGGCCAGTTAAGCATAATTAGTCCACATGAATCGGACAAGCCCCCACAAGTGTGTAAATGCACTGAACTTCATCAAATACATTTTAAATAAATTGAAATGATGCATCTAGGGCTTGAAGCAGCTTGGGTGTTTAACTCATCCAATTTTCATGTATATATTCAGAAACTAGAAGGTGTTAGCTTTCAAGAAAATTGGATGCAGGCAGAGACAGGGAGCCAATTGAGGAAACATAGGACTGGGGCATTATTGTCATCCTTTTTAGATTATGTCTACTCAATGCTCTGAATAGATGGACATTTTGGGCAAATTTGGTTGTAGATACAGATTTAACTGCTTTTGGTTGACGTGTGTGTGCCTTCAAACACTGCTATCCCTTTGAATAAACTTATAAAGACAAGATAAATCTTTTTTTTTTTTATTGAAACAGCCTCTTGCTCTATGCCAAAAAAAACAACAATCCAAAACAATGGTCTAAAATATTATTTCATAGTTTCACTGGCTTACAATAATGTGTCTGTGATTTAGGACACTTTTTGACTTTTCAATAGATCTGTGAAACATTTTATGTTTTAACTTCTCTATAGATAAGATGTAATAAACATCTTAACATTTTACAGAGATGTACAGATTTAACAGGATTTATTTTTACCTTTGAGTGTAAAGTAAACATAATATTTTACAAATATGCTGGGCTGCCATCTGTGTCAACAGAATAGATTTCTGTCGTTAAGTGCAAGTTTCCATGTTCTGATAAAGTTGAAAGGATGAATCATGTTTTTCTCAGACAAATAACTACTTCCTTGATGAATAGCAAAACAAATTTTAGACCTCTTTTATTAATGTTTAATCAAACATTAATAATCTACCTCTGTACAATATGAGTCCTGTATTTTATGCCACAAACTGTTTTTGTCCTCTAGTGCATTACAACAAAACAACATAATTTACATGACCACTGTCAAAATGCAAACAGGTTTCTGTAAATAGCATGCTGTTTGAATTTTCCATTATTACCTCTGGGTATAACACATTCACATATCTATATCTGCTACATGAAGATAAGGCGCTGGTAATATGGTAGATTTGATACAAAGATTAGAAGTACACAAGAGGCATTGTTTAGTGAAGCTGTACCATGTTTAGTAACTTAAAGAAGATGGATATCTACTCTGCAAAATAGTCAGGACACACCTTCTACTTCTGCATTTCTGTCCTTTCTTTTTGTCACATCCTCTTTTATAAACATCATGCAAATTCTTGGAGTTTTGTAGAAGGGAGGAGAAGTTGAAACAAACAGAAAATAGAGATCTGACTAAGGAGAAATGGTATCACATTGGTGTCACTTCAAATAGTCATTGAATGTGTCTTAACTCAACAATGAGGATGATTTTCATTATTATCTGGTGGCTGACAGGTAATACATTTTATTTCTTTCATAGAGTAAATTTACTTGGGACTGAAGCACATTAGATTTATGAAAGTTTACCTGTTTTATTGCATTTCTTATGACAGTCAGCGGAAGTTTACCTGTAGCTGCAAGGACTAATGAAGCTCCCTTCAACATTGCCTGTAAGTATAATGGGAAAAAAAATATCTCCAAAAGGAAAAAAATAAATCCACTAACATGCTCTAGCCAGAATTTAAAAGAAAAAAGTGCAATCATCAGCAAAAATCCTGTTTCTTAGTCAGTAAAACATTGTATTTTCTCTCCACTGCTTTATACTTTGTTATTCGAAAAAAATCTAAGTCTTATATTACCAAGTAAATGAGATCAGTGGTCTTCATTCAAAGAGCATTTATTAACCCTTGCAAGGGAGATCACAGTCTCGTCAATGCTTCGGCCTATTCTGGTCTAGATAAGATTTTCCTCACTACTTAAAAAGCACAGGGAGGGATTCTGACAAAGTAGATAGTTTTCCAATTAAACAGGATTGTTGTAATAACCATGAGTCTAAAGGAGTCTAACCTCTTACTACAACATGTAAAACTCGTTCTGAGGAATCATCAAGATAAGACTCACGTCATCTAGCAGGGGTTTTGCTTGAGTGAATACTTTACGCAATCAAGAAAACAAAGCAAGCTCACCATCACTGTTATGAAGAATAGGTCTAAACGTAACAGAGTGTAAAATTATTTTACCATCACAATAGAGTAGATAAAACTGCTTCTCCCCATATCTAAACCATTACTAGAAAACTATTTCATAAAACATATTAATGCATCTGAACAGATTAAAACAGAATGTTTCAATTAAACATACTGTAAGAATAAAATTGGCTTATGATGGTGCATTTTTTATTACTCTTTTTTTTCTTTGTGTCCTGTTTTGCCAATATGGCTCTGGGTATAGATGTTCCAGAGCTAGCTGAAAGACCAATAGCTTTACTATCACACGGAGACCATAATGACCATAAGGTTCCGCTTGATATTTGCATGTGAAAATTATTTTGGAGTAAAAGTCATACAACGGACACGGAACTGGAAAAGGAGGTGAGAAAAAAAGAGGGTACACAGTAAGAAATACAGAAAGTGGAGAGAGAAAAAGATAGAGACAGGAACGAATGCATGAAAAAAGGAAAATAAAACAAAACAGCAAAAATAG
The DNA here is from genome assembly GCF_016077235.1 of Cyprinodon tularosa. NCBI lineage: Eukaryota > Metazoa > Chordata > Actinopteri > Cyprinodontiformes > Cyprinodontidae > Cyprinodon > Cyprinodon tularosa. Next base: position 214,647 of record NW_024039350.1, read on the forward strand.
AAAACACAGAAGATATCCAGTAACTCCTAGGAGTCTGCTTACACACCTGTATGAGATGAGAGGAATAGAAAACAGGGAACATAACAGCAAAAAGAAGACATCAAAAAAACCAAAGTAAATATCAAAAAAGCTTCAAGAGTAGCTGGAATCCCTTAGACATCCATGTCACTGTCTTGGTTCTGTTAATCTTTCTTTGAGTTTTCAGTTTCACGTTGATTTATTTATTTTTTTTCTTTTCTAGTTTTATTGGTTTAACTCCTATTTTGTTGAGTTTTCTGGATGTATTTGCATTCTTAGATTTTCTTTGGTTGCCCTCTGTTACCCTCTTGTGTTGTTCTCCTTTTCCCTAGCTCCTCTCTAGAAGCCTCTGTTCACACCTGCTCCCAATCAGCTCGTTATTCCTGTCTTTGTTCCGTCAGTCATAAATATTCTCCCTGTGTAGTTCCTCAGTGCTAGTTCCTCTTCTTTCCTCGGTTCCTCGTGCATGTTTTTCCTGATGACTCCATGATTATGGTTTGTTTGCATTTTTGGATTCCTGCCTCTGTTACCTGTTGTGAACATTCCATTAAAACTACAAGAACTCACCTCTGCCCTAGGGTTGTGAATTGAAAAGATTTTCACAATTCCGATTTCTTATCGATTCTGTGAAACAATAAACTTAGTAAGTAATTGCCACTTTGCAGTGATTGCAAAGCGCCTTGTTGCCATCTTTCTCTTCCTTAAAATGAAGCCAAACTTTCTATCGCTTTACCCGATGGGACGCCAATTTTTTGTTTTGCTTTTCTAGAATTATGCCTGCTCACGTCGTACTTGCTTACTGAATGCCGTGTGTGTAACTTGCGTGAAAAAACGTGATATAAGTCGTGCTGCCCAGCGCTAGGCTCTGGTGCTGCCTGGAACTGTTAAGAGAACTGTTTAGCAAGCTGGCAAACGGTGCCATGATATTAGAACACACGGAACCAGTTCTGAAGAGGAACCGGTTTTCGATTCCCATCCCTACCTCTGCCTCTGCATTTTTGGTCTTTAAAACCTCAACTCAACCCTGACAATTCATATTTGTCGAAGGCAAAAGCTATGGTGATTACACAATATAGCTGTGGCTTAATATTTATTATTAATGTGTATCAGTAAACAACTGGAACTGAACACTCATAGTATGTATGCAAGGGCATGCTTGTGCATAAATGAATTTACAAAGCTTCTTCGTAAGGGAAATAGGCTTAATATCCGGTGTGGGTGGCCCCAGACTTGCCCTACAGGGCCCTTGATAGAAAAAAGGTTATCAAGATGCACCCCAGATCACCGGGACACAGATGTTCCCTTCTTGAGGTAGTCATGTTTCCATTTTCTGATAAAGTTAAAAGGATGATTCGTGTTTTTCTTAGACAAATAAGTCCTTCCTTGATAAATAACAAAACAATTTTATACCTCTTTTATTGATTTTTAATCAAACATTAAAAATCTACTACAGTACATTACTCGTATTAGTACAGTATGAGTACTGTATTTTATGTCAGAAACAGTTTTAGTCCTCTTGTGCATTACATCAAATCAACATCATTTACATGACCATTGTCAAAATGCAAACAGGTTTCTGTGTATGGCTTGTAGTTTGAATTTTCCATTATTACCTCTGGGTATAACTTTACATTTTTTGAAAGTTTGCAGTCAGCTCACCACCCAATAAAGCTCACCTAGTAAAAAATTCTTTATGTGCTTTTTATGTTCTCACAGGCAATGACACAACAGTGAACAAAACAGCATATATTGGAGAGACAGTTTCCATTACCTGCAATTATTCTCAAGCAGATGAAAGCAGCATCAGAACATTCTGCAAACATGATGGAAACATCTGCTCAAATATAGTTACTGATGAAAAACAGCGTGGGGTGCTTGAAGTGAACGTCTCCATACTGACTCAGGAGGATTCAGGCAGATACTGGTGTGTCTTAGAAAGAGAGGCTTCCATAACCTGTTTACAAGATTTCTTTCTCCATGTTCTGAGTGAGTACTAATTTGAACTTAGGAAATGATCAACACGAAAGCAGAGTACAAAGAGTTAATCTCAAGCTTTTTATTATTTTTTTTCAGACAAAGATAATAAGCCAAAACCAACAGGTACGTTTACACTAACACCAGTATTTAGAATAAAAAAAAAGTTATGTAGAAATGTTATACTGAAATATTGTGATCAGACTAAGCTCAATCACACTGCACATAAGATGACAACTTGTTTTTATACAAATTTGGATCGTTAAAATAAACTTTAGTAATGAAGAAATTACAGATTGTTTTATTCTAATTTTTATATATTTTTTTTGCACCATCAGAAAACCATTTCATATATTGTTTGTCCCTAAGTGAGCCACCGTGTGTAGGAGGAGCGTGTCATCATATTGCCGCTGCCCAAGATAGGGCTGCTAACATCAATTTTTCTGGGTTATGCTAAATGCCTGGCTAAGCCCATAGAAACATATAAGATGCAGTAACACCTTTTAAATCTGAGGGGGGCGGCAAACAGATGGGTTTAGACACAAAAGTCAGATCTAAAAAATGTGCAGGTAATTGTCAAAATGATGACCAGGGCAAACAGAGGTTACTATAGAACAAAACTCTAGCCTTCACCAGCTTTTCCTGCCCTCACTGCAGCTTCTGCCACCTAGCTATCATGGCATTTGAAACACAGAGCTAGAAAGTCATGAAAAATTATCCAAGCAATGTGCTTTTTTTAAATTAATTTTACTCCTCAATAGTTGTACCATTTTCAAAGGATTTTATTGATGATAGTGATTAATTCAAAGTTTACTCAGAAGCTCTCAACTTCTACATTAAAGTTAGATAAAACCATCCAAAATTAACTTTAACCTTAAAGAACTGAACTGAAATAACCCAAAACAATTATATATCAGCTGGCTGAACTGTACGTGTGATCTTCCTCTCTGCTTACTGCAAAAAAAAAAAGGAAAAGTCTCCTAGTAACTATAATAAATTCGAGATCAAATAGTAACACTCGTTTTAAAAATCTGAGGGAAATCTGTAGATTCTACCCACGCACTAGGTCCGTTTGTCCATAAAAGTTTGGATTGGGGAAATCAAAGCTATTTGAGTTTAATTATTTTAAAATTTAAAATGGAACATTATCGGACTCCAGAGGCAACCATTTACATTTGAAGGGAGGGAGATTGGAGCAAACCATCATTAAATAATAGGCTTTCTTTGTTGCATTTTTTTCATGTTTCTTAATAAGTACGTTTGCCCTTCAACTTATAGGTGTTAATACCTGATAAACGTAAAATATTTAAAAGAAGAGGAAAAGATGTCATAGCTTAAAATATATCAAAATGAGTTTAATTTTATTCCAGTTACTTTAAGAAAATCTAAGGAAAAGAAATTAGAGAAGTTTCTTTTTTGGATAATTTTTTTCCTGCATTAATGCTGACAATGCAATGTCTTTGTTCACCATGTGTTGATTCAAACATGGTACAGCTGAAACTCGCTCTGACACAGGGTGGTCTTTAACTCAGCCGAAACCACTTGCTCCGCCACCAAGAGGAAAGACTAGAAATCGACGGAATGATGACCGTTCAGGTCCTGGTAAGAAAAACATCTTGATTGACACTGCTATAATGAACAAAGTTCTTTCCAAGAAATACACTTTTAATTTCAGTTATTAATGATATTGCATTAGTGTGGTGTATTTGATATTACAACATGACAAAAGCTATTTCATAAGGATTAATTTGCTTTTAATCATATTTATTATAAAAAAATCTGTTGTAAAATACATTTGATTGTTGTAATGCGGAAAAATGCACTTACCAGTTTCTTCAATTCTTTTTACAAGAAAAAACGGAATTAAAAAAAAGCAAAATAAGTGGAGACAATCATCTCAGTGAAGTTTAAAAATTTCATAAGTAAATTTGGGCTTAATGAAATGTTCATCATGTGATAAAATTATTCATAGTTTTTGTAAGTCACCAGTTATCAAAATTGGTATAAATCAGTTCTCTAATATTAAGAGGCTACATTATTGGCGAGGAGTTCTTCCCTCTAACCCTTCATACCCCCATTTTGTAACAACTAATTACTATTTCATGCTTTCCTACTTCAAATTATTTGCAGAAGTAAACTATTTAAAACCCGTAGACAGGGAACAGATTTTACTTTTTCTTGTAGCTTAGCAATTTTATAAGTAATGGAAATATTAAGTCGTATATATCATTATTGGCCTTTTTTACTTTAGCTTAGCCATTCAATGTAGAATCAATCAGCACGTATAATCAGTTAAACTTTGGATTTTTTAAAATTCTAACTTTTTCTGACCATCTCATTTTGCGTCTAAACTAGATTTTTCATTTAAGTTGAAAATACTTAACATATTCATTATAAGAATCTGTTTAATTCATTCTTCATCTATATATCTTATTATTGCCATATAAAAACCTCAAACCTCTCTGCCTGCTACTTCAATACTTTCTGCTGTTATACACTGTCATATAACGGGACTAATGGACCCAGTATTCAAGGTGAGACAGCCAGTAGGAAAATTCAAAGCGTTTATTTAATAAAAACAAACAAAACTAAAGTGGAGCTGCTAGGATCTTCGGCTCACAGATGCTGTAGGAGGGGAGCAATCCAGCCGCTGGACTGAAGACTGATCAGCCTTGACGCAGCATGCATCAGCTAGAGTGTCCCCTGTGCAGCAGCTCCGGATAACTTAAATGAAGCCGATCCCGAACAGGGATACAGATCAGGCAGCATCTAGGCTTCCAGGCATCCTAGAGCTCCCAGACAGAGGCGTAGCCAGAACATTTTTATAAGGGTGGCCAGGCAATAACCACACTGAGGGGTGGCCGAAAGTGGACAGGCGCCAGAACCTAAGGGTCAATCTACACTGTTGCAACAGGAAAATCAAACAGAAAAAAAATCCATATTTTCTAAATAAATACAAACTAACAAATAGAGGCATATATTTAAACATCCATGCTGTCTAAATAGTGGACAGAATTAATTCAGTTTTGAGTTCTGGGGCGAACTTCTTATTCATTGTCATTACTTACCTACTTTTATTAATAATCGTTCTGCATAAATTAATATTTACATGTACTAATATCCACATTAAATGGATTAATTATTAAAGTAGTTATTTATCTCTGATTTCATTGAAGATTCCTAGATGACTTGCAGAGACATAATTTTCTCTTTACCCCATATAACACAAAATCTACTTCTGAAAAGAGCATTAATTCTGTATCTATCTTTAATGTTAGTGTATTGATGTGCATAATTAACCACAGTGTTTTTGTTTTCAGGTAATTGTTTACATATAGATTAGATTAGATTAGATTAGATTAGCTTTATTGATCTCACAGCGGAGAAATTCACTCGTCACATATTGGTATAGAAGTTACAGAAGGTGCAAACATGGAGGAAAAAGGTGCATTAAGAATAAGCAATATATATACAGTATATCCAGGTATATACAGTATATTAAGATAAATAGGATTAAGGTGCAAGTGTACATGTATCGCACACAATGAAAAACAAAATAAAGATAAGAGATAAAAAAATTATAAATAAAAATATGCACAATCCGGATGGCTTATATACAGGGGGAGAAATATTGCACATTCAGCATATTGCACAGGATATTGTTCACAGTCAATAAATTAAAAACTATAATGTAGCTGCACAGTGGTTTTTACAGGAGTTATTGTTGTTATAGTGCATTATTATAGAGTTTGGTGGCAGCAGGAATGAATGACCTGCGGTAGCGCTCCTTCTTACAGACTGGGTCTCTAAGTCTCTTCATATAGAAAATGAAAATGTTAAATACAAACATTCCACTTGAGAGTATTATTGCTGGCTCCGTTTGTATTAGATGGAAAAAATGGTTGGGGTGGCCACAGGTGTGGCCAATGTTTGGGTAAGGGTAGCCATGGCCACCCCCGGGCCCCCGATCTAGCTCCGCCCCTGCTCCCAGGCAGGTTCAGAGTCCGGAAGTGTGACCAGGCGGACACGCACAGGAGCAGACAGGATCAGGTGCAAATGGGCAGGCTCAATGGAAAAGGGTAGCAGAGACAAGAAGTGGAACCACAAATTGAGCAGGACCTTTAAACTGGTCTCCTCCTTGAAACCAGGCTGAGTGTAATAAAAACTGATCCTTCCCGCATTATAGAGCCAAAAAACCCTGGGGACTCAGCAGGGGACGAACAGTAGATGACTAGGAGACGAGACAGACAAAAACCCTCTTTCCACTAGCCGCCAGGATCCAGGACAAGAACCGTGGAATAAAACTGAAAAACTCACAGACCGACTAACAGTAAAACAGACATCAAACAGAAAGCAAAACAATGGTCTGGCTATGAGAGCTGGAACTGAGCCCAATATAAAGGAAAACAGGCAGGTGGATGAGATGAGTAATAATTAGGAGCTGGAAAGAGTTAAGCAGCTGAACGGCATGAGTAATTAAGGCCAGCTATCACAGCAGATCATGACAATAAACCAATGAAACCTTTATGCCCAGTGGAAATATGGATTTATTTCTGTGGTTTTTGCAAATGTTTGGGTAAAATCATGTAGCGAAAATTCCAATCATATTACCCAGCAATACTGTTTTTCTTGCTCTTAATCATTGTGCAACAATTAAAGTGAGGATAACATTTTTTTTAAATCTGTTTCTGTTACTTGTGTTTGTGTGTTACATGATACCAGTGATGAAGAACAAGATACGAGTTGGTTCTTGCTTTCTTTATGACAGTCTTTTTTGTTGTTATCTGTTTTACAAGGTGCAGGTTATGCAAAAGAAGAAAGACCAGGTAAGGAAAGTGGTGTTATCATTCTATAAAGGCCTTTTAAATTCCTCTCCACTTTCTTTGTAATTGTGTGTATACAATAAACATTGTTCCAGCGACAAAGTTGCCACATTTGGGTGGTGATGCTCACCTAACAATCTGCCAGAAATTCACATGGTGGGCATCAAGCTTCACTCCAGTTACTTATTCAAGCTTTTATCTGCTGCTTTCATCTTAAAATGGTGGAGCAGGATTTTACAGAGCGAGTCAATATGCTGTAATCATTATAGAAAGCCAAACAGCGGCTCCAGCATCCCTGGGTCCACATAAGCGAACAGTTTTAATGAAAGTTTTAATTAAAGAGTTAAATAAGAGAAATTGACCTTTATTTTTTTGCACCAAGGACTGGATGGCTAATAAAAAATGTAAAAAAAAAAAAAATAGATAAATGTATTCATCTTTCAGCCAAATGAAAGAAGACGCCATAGCAACTGCCTTAGTAACCGAATGCTTCAGATGCGGCCATAAAACCAGTGATGTCAAACCGAGACATTGCTCTAGTCTGGCAGTTACTAGTAAAACTGTAATTTGGTTTTTATCTATGATTTCTGCTGTTATCTGCAAGGGCAGGGAGCTGTGAAGCAATGCAATGCTCTTAAGAGCATAGTGGGCTCTTTGAGTGGCCTAAAGGAAGTCTAGACTCTAGAGCAGGGGTCACCAACTGTTTTAAGGCTGAGGGCTACTTTATGGGTACTGAGTCATAGGACGGGCTACCAATACCGACCTATGAACTAGAGGAGTCGGCGTTCAGCTGAAGTTCATAGATAATAAACATATTTCTATTGTTTCTTTTAATTTTTTATTTGCTTTTAGATATTCTCATTATGAAATCCATATAAATCCTCAAATGTTCTAATTTATTGATATGATAAAATGCTTTATAAATGCTTCAAAATAAGAGCTTCAGTAAAAAATAACATTTCATATTTAGTCCACTGGTGAATTGTTCTGTTTTCAAAAGATGCTGAGGGCACCCCATGTTGTCCTTGAGGGCCCCTTGGTGCCCATGGGCACCACATTGATGACCCATGCTCTAGAGGATCGATTCAGACAAGAAGACAGTTCAACTTCTGATGGGAAGAGAGATGCAATTGCAAAGTAAAACCTATTCTCTCAATCACAAGAGAAAATAGTCATGTTTGCCCTGTTTGGATTGAAACAGCACGCATATAGCAGGCATGGCAGGCTGGGACGTAAACAATAAAACGTCTGAATAAGAAGAATAGCTTAATGGTAATAGGAATTCAGAAGAACAGAAGTGAAATATTGATCCTGTTTGAGCCTCAAAAGACAGAACAACAAGGGACAATAAAGGAAAGCAGAGTGTCAGGCTCTGTGAAGTTTAGTAGAGAACCCAACAGCAGAGATGGTTTCTGGCAGTTTTAATGAAGAGGTAGATGATACAGAAGCATTAATCCAGAAATTACTGGCAAGGGACTCAGGAATCGAAACTAGGAGACGCTCAGGAGAAACAAACATAAGAATGAAGAGGATCCAGCAAAAGGGCTGATCATGACACACAGAATATTACTTTCCCCACTTTTTGAAAGAGAAAAACAAAACTTCAAGAAACTTCACCAATCACTATCCGATAATCACCTCTCACTGCCTCACCCAGTAGCCTACCGATCTAAACCATCTCACGGGTGGCAGTGGCATCAGGTGAAGGAGTTTTCCGTGCAACCAGAGGCTTTTAAGTTGAAGCCCTGGCTCTGCCCTTCAGTGTCCTTAGGCAATGACACTTCGCCCTTATTGCCTACTGATGGTGGTCGGAAGGACGGCTGGTGCCAGTGTACAGCAGCCTTGCTTCTGTCAGAGAGTCCCAGGGCAGCTATGGCTACAATGTAGCTTCCCACCATCAGTGTGTGGGTGAATGACTGAATGTAGTGTGAAGTGCTTTGGTTAAGTCCTTTGATTTGAAAAAGCGCTATATAAGTACATGCTATTTACCTTTCACAGCCTTTATTTCTGCATTTTCCTTTTCGTGAAACATTCAAATTTTTCACTGTTTTTTATATATATATATATATATATATATATATATATATATATATATATATATATATATATATATATATATATATATATATATATATATATATATATATATATATATATATATATATATATATATATACACTATATTGCCAAAAGTATTTGCTCACCCATCCAAATTATTGGAATCAGGTGTTCCAATCACTTCCATGGCCACAGGTGTATAAATTCAAGCACCTAGGCATGCAGACTGTTTTTACAAACATTTGTGAAAGAATGGGTCGCTCTCAGGAGCTCAGTGAATTCCAGCGTGGAACTGTGATAGGATGCCACCTGTGCAACAAATCCAGTCGTGAAATTTCCTCGCTCCTAAATATTCCACAGTCAACTGTCAGCTGTATTATAAGAAAATGGAAGTGTTTGGGAACGACAGCAACTCAGCCACGAAGTGGTAGGCCACGTAAACTGACGGAGCGGGGTCAGCGGATGCTGACGCGCATAGTGCGAAGAGGTCGCCAACTTTCTGCAGAGTCAATCACTACAGACCTCCAAACTTCATGTGGCCTTCAGATTAGCTCAAGAACAGTGCGCAGAGAGCTTCATGGAATGGGTTTCCATGGTCGAGCAGCTGCATCCAAGCCATACATCACCAAGTGCAATGCAAAGCGTCGGATGCGGTGGTGTAAAGCACGCCGCCACTGGACTCTAGAGCAGTGGAGACGCGTTCTCTGGAGTGACGAATCGCGCTTCTCCATCTGGCAATCTGATGGACGGGTCTGGGTTTGGCGGTTGCCAGGAGAACGGTACTTGTCTGACTGCATTGTGCCAAGTGTAAAGTTTGGTGGAGGGGGGATTATGGTGTGAGGTTGTTTTTCAGGAGCTGGGCTTGGCCCCTTAGTTCCAGTGAAAGGAACTCTGAATGCTTCAGCATACCAAGACATTTTGGACAATTCCATGCTCCCAACTTTGTGGGAACAGTTTGGAGCTGGCCCCTTCCTCTTCCAACATGACTGTGCACCAGTGCACAAAGCAAGGTCCATAAAGACATGGATGACAGAGTCTGGTGTGGATGAACTTGACTGGCCTGCACAGAGTCCTGACCTCAACCCGATAGAACACCTTTGGGATGAATTAGAGCGGAGACTGAGAGCCAGGCCTTCTCGTCCAACATCAGTGTGCGACCTCACAAATGCGCTTCTGGAAGAATGGTCAAAAATTCCCATAAACACACTCCTAAACCTTGTGGACAGCCTTCCCAGAAGAGTTGAAGCTGTTCTAGCTGCAAAGGGTGGACCGACGTCATATTGAACCCTATGGATTAGGAACGGGATGTCACTTAAGCTCATATGTGAGTCAAGGCAGGTGAGCAAATACTTTTGGCAATATAGTGTATATATATATATATATATATATATATATATATATATATATATATATATATATATATATATATATATATATATATATATATATATATATATATATATATATATACCAATCTTTTGGTTAAAACAACCAATCTATTAAGGTAGTGTTTTTAAACCAATCTATAATGGTGAAAGGACAAACCAATACAAATCGGTCACTTTGACCAATATAACTTTTTTAACTACAATGAAAGCCAGCCAAGGACTGGAACACTAATCCTGCAATTGCAGGGAAACTGCTGCATCCAACACCACTGTCGCCACTAGGTCAAAAATTATTACACTCCATACTTGATGACAGCCAAACAGTCACATTAGTAAACCATCAGTTATCATTTCTAATGGTTGTTAGGTGAACAAATAAATAGGTTGATCCAAAACCAATGGCATTTTTTCTGACCAATATATTGGTTAATCTAACCAAAAATAGTTTATCCAACTAGATTTAATGGTTTTTCAACCAATCCACTGTTACACTGTTATTAGGTGATACATTTTGGCTGAATCAGTACTACAGCATGTGCAAAAGTACTTGTGCAACAATGAAAATATTTACCATCATCAGATCCAGTGGCGCATCAAGGGGCAGGCTACTCGGGCGGCAGCCCAAGATGTTTCCCCAAGATCCCCGGCTCTCGCTTCTGGGCTGATATGAGGAAAATGTGCATTACTAAAATTCACTAGAAAGTGGCAGCATGAGCAGGAAGGCAGCATGTAGCATTCCACTGCACTAGCTTTTTGGACTCGAGCGCCTCTGTAGCAAAATTTTAACGGATAGGCCAGTGGCGGATATCAGAAGCTTTTTCAAAAAGCAGACAGCTGCACCACCACCAGCAGCAGCACCACCAGGTGTTGTTAACCAGACTGATGTCCCAGGAATGCGAAGAACAGGACAAAGGAATGCGTCCTTTGTCCTGTTCTTGTGCAAAATTCTGTTTCCCTGTGAAATTCTGTGATCGTGCTTTGAAGCCAGAGAGGCGGATCTGACCATTTTCACGGTGCTTCGGATCGATTTCTCTGTAAGAACGACTCATATAATCATGTCAAGGTTGTAACATCCAGTTTAATCAGCAGCTGTTGTTTACAAAATTGTAAAATAAATAAATAGTCAAGGTCTTTTTACGTTTTCACTTAAGCCTGACAGAAATAAAAGTGAGTCACCAATCACAGTTTTCCAACACGTAGTGTGTATTTATAATTTTTCATTGCTGATATAAGAGGATGGAAACTGGCTGATAGCAGGGCACTAAAATGAATACTTCCTGAAAAGATGAGAGTGTAGAGTTTCTGGTAAATCCCGTTCTAATCTAAAATATGGCAGATTACTGGATTAAGGAAATTTCTAATATATGACATGCTATCACACGTAACAATTTTTGAGAATTTGGAAACAGTTGCTCTTTATTTCAAAAAGATATGGGAGGAGGAGAGGAGAGAATTGTTATTTCAGCTGCTTGAAATAATCCGTTTCCCCTCGATAAGATGGGAAGAAATACATTTACCTGCAAGTCTTTAACTGTGTTAATTCCTCTCTTCATCAACAACAAACCCCGTGGATTTAGTGACATTTATTCATTATTTGCCAAAATAAAAGGAGGGGAACCATATATTTTAGCCGACTGAAATCTTTATGAAATAGATTTTATGTTTAAATGTTTATCTAACAATTTTCAAATATTACAAAAAAAGAATCGTACAAAACCAGTGGACTTAGATTTCATAGTTTGAAGATCTCAATTCAAAATGTCTGGAGCAGTGCTATTCCAGACATTTTGAATTGAGAATTAAAAATACATTACATAAAGATCATCAAACCAACAGTGGATTTTAAAATCTAAAATAATAAATGTTTCAAACATAATATAGAAAAAATAATGACAACAAAATTGACAGGATTTGTTTATTTTTTCCCATGGATTATATCAGGTGGCTAAAATATTTGATTCCCTTCTCATAACTTTGGCAAATAATGATCAAATGTAATCAAATCCACAGGATTTGTTCTTTATGAAGACAGGAATAAACACAGTTAAAGACTGCCAGGTAAATGTATTTCTTTCCATGTTATGGAGGGGGGACAGATTATTTCAGGCAGCTAAAATATATGGTTCTCCCCTAATAACTCTGGCAGATGAAGAAAGAAATTCTACCAGACTCACAGGGTTTTTTTTTGTTGATGAAGACAGGAATAAACATGGTTAAAGATTTTGCAGATAAATTAATTTCTTCCCCATGTTATGGAGAGGGAACAGATTATTTCAGGCAGCTGAAATATCCATTCTCTCCTCTCCTACTCCCATATCTTTGGGAAATAAAGAGCTGCTGTTTCCAAATTGTCAAAAATTGTTGCGTGTGAAAGTATGTTGTATAATAGAAATTTCGTTAATCCAGTAATCTGTCATATTTTACATTAGAACAGGATTTACCAGAAAGTCTACACTCTCATCTTCACCCTCAGAGCTAAGCCCTGGATCTCCTAGAAATCCCTGATCCTCCCCTGTTCATATCATTTTGCGAATTCGGTCCAGTTCTTGTTATTGTCCCTTTTTTTAAAATCTGTAACAAATATATAAAAACCATTATTCATTCATTGCTGTTTGTTTTTTTGTGATGCTTGTGTTTTCCTTTTACATGATGCCGGTGATGATGCAATAGATGGTTCAGGTAAACAGCAACACTTCATTAGTCTTTGAATATTATTTTAACTTGTTACTGTTTGCTTTCTTTATAACAGTTTTTTTATGGTTATCTGTTTTACAAGGTTCAGGTTCTAATAAACCCGGCAGCACAGGTAAGGAAAGTGGCATTATCATTCTCTGAAGGCATTTTAAGCTCCTCTCCACTTTACTGGTAGTTGTGTATATACATTAATCGCGACTCAAGCAACAAAGGCGCCTTAGTTAGGTTCTGATGCTGACCTAATGATTTAGCAGAAATTCACATGGTGGGCATTAAGCTTCACTCAATTACGTATTCAAGCTTTTTTTTTTTTTTATTACCTTTTTGGAAGCCACTGACAGGATTTTAAACAAGTAACAGTCATTATTAAGAACAACGTTGTCCAAAAGGCCTAGATATAGAACCAAACCAGTGTTAGGTACTGTGTAACCAAATATTAATATATATGTATTTCGTTTCAGAATTGAGTAATTTTAGAACAGAGCCAGAAAATTTGTGCATGGTTAACATTAGATGCTTCACAATTTCTCCAACATGGTTGAACAGTAGATTTAAATTTACAAATACTTTGAGGTGTTATAAAGAATCTAATTATATTTTTCCAACAGTGTTCTCTCCAAATTCTGGAAGAGAATGTTGTAATTTGGGTCCTCCAGATATTGGACCAGTCGTCTTCTTTTATCTAAATTCCCAATTCTTTTTCCCATTTTGTTTTAATATCTAAAGTGCTACAGCCTCTATTTAGGTCTCCATCAACATTTTGACAATTCCATTTTCCTTTTGGCCTACTCTGTTTTTTTTATCTCTTTATTATGGAAGTCCCTTAATTGTAAATATCTAAAATTATCTTGAGTTCCAAGGGCAAATTCTTGTTGTAATTCTTGGAAACCTTTAAAGTGCCCATCTTTAAGGACTACACATAACGCTATTAGACCTCTTTCTGTCCACTGTTTAAATCTTAGGTTCTGTGTAAAATATTTGTTGTAGGCTGACCACTGAATCAAACTCAATTGTTCCTCTAGTTTACATTTCCCAGTTATATGTAACCATTTGCCCAGTGTAAAACTGGTAATAGCATTAACTTTCTCAAGTGTATTCTTAGGGATCTCTATATCTCTAATGATTTCTTCGCAGTTCTCTTCCGTGGACTTTTTGTTTGCTATTTTTCCATTTCGCCTTTTAATTTATGTCACTTATATTAATTATGGGAGTTATTTGGGCAGTCTGGTAATATTTTCTAAGATCCGGCAGTGCCATACCTCCTTTCTCTTTTGGTAACTGTAAAGTTTCAAATTTAATTCTGTCGTTTTTTCGCATTCCATATGAATGGGGATATAATGCTGTTCAAAATTTTAAACTGTCAGTCCATGACTTCTATAGGCAATGCCATGAAGAGGTATAATAACCTTGATAATACGTTTGTTTTAATGGTTTCGATTCTAGAACTAAAATCTAGAGCATCTAATGTCCATTTTAATTTCTTCATCCACTCTAATAAAGTTAGCTTTATACAAGTCATCTATATTTAATGTTAATTGTACTCCTAGGTACAGTATGTTATCATAGTAGAGTTCCAATTTAAGTTATATTGTCTACAAATCTTTTCTCATGGTGTGTCTCTTTCAAATTTAATTTATATCCTGAGTAGAAGCCAAATATCTCTAACTGTTTGATCAGACAAGGCAGTGAATTTTCCGGATTTGATAAATAGCAAATGACATAATCTGCGAACAAGCCTATTGTATGAAGTTCATTATGTATATCAATACCCATGAGATCCTTATGTTGTCTTAAATGTTGTGCCAGTGGTTCAATATAGATTGCAAATAGTGTTGGTATTAGACAGCAGCCCTGGCGTGTGGAACGTTCCAGTCTTATATTGTCAGTCAGATTTCCGTTAATCTTGATTCTTGCCACCGTAGATTGGAATAAGGTTCTTACACATTGTACAGCCTTTTCATTGAAGCCAAATTTTTCAAGACTTTTATATAAAAAGTTCCAGCTTATGCTCTCAAAAGCTTTCTCTGTATCGAGACTGATTAGAACAGCTTTTATTTTATTATTTTGAATATGGTCTTTGATGTGACCTAGCGTCCCTAGGTCCACATAATTGATTCAATTTTGATCATAATTCTTTTCAAATTGGAGATGTTATTTGTCTCAAATTGAATCCTTACCCATCATCATTGTTATCAAATGTTAGGCACCATTTTGAATTCCTTCCTGGCTACTTGTATTTTTATTTAAGGCATCAAATATTATATCTTCAGGATTCAAACAAAGGAATTGTAACCAGATTGTCTTTTCATTAAACGATTTAAAAGTCTACACTTCATCTTCCTCAGTAACCGTCTAGAAATCCCTGTCCCTGTATACATTCGAATTGTCAGTTCTTTATTTCCCTTTTTTAAAATTGACTATTAACCTATATTCATTTTTTGTTTTTTGGAGTTGTTTTTTTTAAGAGCGTGATTCATAATGGTTCAGTAACAACTTATTGCTAATATAACGATTTCTTCTTTATTTTTGGTATCGTTAAGGTTATTATACGCACAGTAAGAATATTTCATTCTTAAGATTTAGTCTTCATTTAGTATTGTTAATCTATGGATCAAAAAATAGGTAATTTCCCTCTGGATTATTTAAGTATGTCTGATTCTGATTTATCATTTTTATTGTTTGTTTGGTTAAACAAATAAATAGGCTGATCCAAAACCATTAGCTTGGTATGTTTCCTGACCAATATATTGGTTAATCTAACCAAAATAGGTTTAACTAATTACATTGGTTGGTTTTTCCAACAATCAATTTTTAGAGTGTTATCAGCCGACTATTGTGGCTTATTTTGTACTACAGCATGAGCCAAAGTATGTATGCAACAATAACAAAATTTTGCATCATAATTTCTTTGTGCAAATTGGCTGCAGCTATTAGTATTATTCTGGTTTCTTTCAAATCTGTAATCCATTACCCATCAATCCATCTGCTTATCCAAAATTGGGTTGCAGGGGCAACCCGATTTTGGAGACATTCCTCTTCCTGGCTACAGTCTCCAGCTCATTCTTGTTAATTTCAAGGGTCAGTCCAAATGAGACTTATAATCCTTTCAGTGAGTTCAAAACATCAAAGGGGAAATTTCGTTAATCCAGTAATCTGTCATATTTTACATTAGAACAGGATTTACCAGAAAGTCTACACTCTCATCTTCACCCTCAGAGCTAAGCCCTGGATCTCCTAGAAATCCCTGATCCTCCCCTGTTCATATCATTTTGCGAATTCGGTCCAGTTCTTGTTATTGTCCCTTTTTTTAAAATCTGTAACAAATATGTAAAAACCATTATTCATTCATTGCTGTTTGTTTTTTTGTGATGCTTGTGTTTTCCTTTTACATGATGCCGGTGATGATGCAATAGATGGTTCAGGTAAACAGCAACACTTTATTAGTCTTTGAATATTATTTTAACTTGTTACTGTTTGCTTTCTTTATAACAGTTTTTTTTATGGTTATCTGTTTTACAAGGTTCAGGTTCTAATAAACCAGGCAGCACAGGTAAGGAAAGTGGCATTATCATTCTCTGAAGGCATTTTAAGCTCCTCTCCACTTTACTGGTAGTTGTGTATATACATTAATCGCGACTCAAGCAACAAAGGCGCCTTAGTTAGGTTCTGATGCTGACCTAATGATTTAGCAGAAATTCACATGGTGGGCATTAAGCTTCACTCAATTACGTATTCAAGCTTTTTTTTTTTTTTTATTACCTTTTTGGAAGCCACTGACAGGATTTTAAACAAGTAACAGTCATTATTAAGAACAACAGATATTGGACCAGTCGTCTTCTTTTATCTAAATTCCCAATTCTTTTTCCCATTTTGTTTTAATATCTAAAGTGCTACAGCCTCTATTTAGGTCTCCATCAACATTTTGACAATTCCATTTTCCTTTTGGCCTACTCTGTTTTTTTTATCTCTTTATTATGGAAGTCCCTTAATTGTAAATATCTAAAATTATCTTGAGTTCCAAGGGCAAATTCTTGTTGTAATTCTTGGAAACCTTTAAAGTGCCCATCTTTAAGGACTACACATAACGCTATTAGACCTCTTTCTGTCCACTGTTTAAATCTTAGGTTCTGTGTAAAATATTTGTTGTAGGCTGACCACTGAATCAAACTCAATTGTTCCTCTAGTTTACATTTCCCAGTTATATGTAACCATTTGCCCAGTGTAAAACTGGTAATAGCATTAACTTTCTCAAGTGTATTCTTAGGGATCTCTATATCTCTAATGATACTCCGCAGTTCTCTTCCGTGGACTTTTTGTTTGCTATTTTTCCATTTCGCCTTTTAATTTATGTCACTTATATTAATTATGGGAGTTATTTGGGCAGTCTGGTAATATTTTCTAAGATCCGGCAGTGCCATACCTCCTTTCTCTTTTGGTAACTGTAAAGTTTCAAATTTAATTCTGTCGTTTTTTCGCATTCCATATGAATGGGGATATAATGCTGTTCAAAATTTTAAACTGTCAGTCCATGACTTCTATAGGCAATGCCATGAAGAGGTATAATAACCTTGGTAATACGTTTGTTTTAATGGTTTCGATTCTAGAACTAAAATCTAGAGCATCCAATGTCCATTTTAATTTCTTCATCCACTCTAATAAAGTTAGCTTTATACAAGTCATCTATATTTAATGTTAATTGTACTCCTAGGTATGTTATCATAGTAGAGTTCCAATTTAAGTTATATTGTCTACAAATCTTTTCTCATGGTGTGTCTCTTTCAAATTTAATTTATATCCTGAGTAGAAGCCAAATATCTCTAACTGTTTGATCAGACAAGGCAGTGAATTTTCCGGATTTGATAAATAGCAAATGACATAATCTGCGAACAAGCCTATTGTATGAAGTTCATTATGTATATCAATACCCATGAGATCCTTATGTTGTCTTAAATGTTGTGCCAGTGGTTCAATATAGATTGCAAATAGTGTTGGTATTAGACAGCAGCCCTGGCGTGTGGAACGTTCCAGTCTTATATTGTCAGTCAGATTTCCGTTAATCTTGATTCTTGCCACCGTAGATTGGAATAAGGTTCTTACACATTGTACAGCCTTTTCATTGAAGCCAAATTTTTCAAGACTTTTATATAAAAAGTTCCAGCTTATGCTCTCAAAAGCTTTCTCTGTATCGAGACTGATTAGAACAGCTTTTATTTTATTATTTTGAATATGGTCTTTGATGTGACCTAGCGTCCCTAGGTCCACATAATTGATTCATTGGTAAAACATAATAGGTAATTTCCCTCTGGGATTATTTAAGTATGTCTGATTCTGATTTATCATTTTTATTGTTTGTTTGGTTAAACAAATAAATAGGCTGATCCAAAACCATTAGCTTGGTATGTTTCTGACCAATATATTGGTTAATCTAACCAAAATAGGTTTAACTAATTACATTGGTTGGTTTTTCCAACAATCAATTTTTAGAGTGTTATCAGCCGACTATTGTGGCTTATTTTGTACTACAGCATGAGCCAAAGTATGTATGCAACAATAACAAAATTTTGCATCATAATTTCTTTGTGCAAATTGGCTGCAGCTATTAGTATTATTCTGGTTTCTTTCAAATCTGTAATCCATTACCCATCAATCCATCTGCTTATCCAAAATTGGGTTGCAGGGGCAACCCGATTTTGGAGACATTCCTCTTCCTGGCTACAGTCTCCAGCTCATTCTTGTTAATTTCAAGGGTCAGTCCAAATGAGACTTATAATCCTTTCAGTGAGTTCAAAACATCAAAGGGGAAATTTCGTTAATCCAGTAATCTGTCATATTTTACATTAGAACAGGATTTACCAGAAAGTCTACACTCTCATCTTCACCCTCAGAGCTAAGCCCTGGATCTCCTAGAAATCCCTGATCCTCCCCTGTTCATATCATTTTGCGAATTCGGTCCAGTTCTTGTTATTGTCCCTTTTTTTAAAATCTGTAACAAATATGTAAAAACCATTATTCATTCATTGCTGTTTGTTTTTTTGTGATGCTTGTGTTTTCCTTTTACATGATGCCGGTGATGATGCAATAGATGGTTCAGGTAAACAGCAACACTTTATTAGTCTTTGAATATTATTTTAACTTGTTACTGTTTGCTTTCTTTATAACAGTTTTTTTTATGGTTATCTGTTTTACAAGGTTCAGGTTCTAATAAACCAGGCAGCACAGGTAAGGAAAGTGGCATTATCATTCTCTGAAGGCATTTTAAGCTCCTCTCCACTTTACTGGTAGTTGTGTATATACATTAATCGCGACTCAAGCAACAAAGGCGCCTTAGTTAGGTTCTGATGCTGACCTAATGATTTAGCAGAAATTCACATGGTGGGCATTAAGCTTCACTCAATTACGTATTCAAGCTTTTTTTTTTTTTTTTATTACCTTTTTGGAAGCCACTGACAGGATTTTAAACAAGTAACAGTCATTATTAAGAACAACGTTGTCCAAAACGCCTAGATATAGAACCAAACCAGTGTTAGGTACTGTGTAACCAAATATTGTTATATATGTATTTCGTTTCAGAATTGAGTAATTTTAGAACAGAGCCAGAAAATTTGTGCATGGTTAACATTAGATGCTTCACAATTTCTCCAACATGGTTGAACAGTAGATTTAAATTTACAAATACTTTGAGGTGTTATAAAGAATCTAATTATATTTTTCCAACAGTGTTCTCTCCAAATTCTGGAAGAGAATGTTGTAATTTGGGTCCTCCAGATATTGGACCAGTCGTCTTCTTTTATCTAAATTCCCAATTCTTTTTCCCATTTTGTTTTAATATCTAAAGTGCTACAGCCTCTATTTAGGTCTCCATCAACATTTTGACAATTCCATTTTCCTTTTGGCCTACTCTGTTTTTTTTATCTCTTTATTATGGAAGTCCCTTAATTGTAAATATCTAAAATTATCTTGAGTTCCAAGGGCAAATTCTTGTTGTAATTCTTGGAAACCTTTAAAGTGCCCATCTTTAAGGACTACACATAACGCTATTAGACCTCTTTCTGTCCACTGTTTAAATCTGAGGTTCTGTGTAAAATATTTGTTGTAGGCTGACCACTGAATCAAACTCAATTGTTCCTCTAGTTTACATTTCCCAGTTATATGTAACCATTTGCCCAGTGTAAAACTGGTAATAGCATTAACTTTCTCAAGTGTATTCTTAGGGATCTCTATATCTCTAATGATACTCCGCAGTTCTCTTCCGTGGACTTTTTGTTTGCTATTTTTCCATTTCGCCTTTTAATTTATGTCACTTATATTAATTATGGGAGTTATTTGGGCAGTCTGGTAATATTTTCTAAGATCCGGCAGTGCCATACATCCTTTCTCTTTTGGTAACTGTAAAGTTTCAAATTTAATTCTGTCGTTTTTTCGCATTCCATATGAATGGGGATATAATGCTGTTCAAAATTTTAAACTGTCAGTCCATGACTTCTATAGGCAATGCCATGAAGAGGTATAATAACCTTGGTAATACGTTTGTTTTAATGGTTTCGATTCTAGAACTAAAATCTAGAGCATCCAATGTCCATTTTAATTTCTTCATCCACTCTAATAAAGTTAGCTTTATACAAGTCATCTATATTTAATGTTAATTGTACTCCTAGGTATGTTATCATAGTAGAGTTCCAATTTAAGTTATATTGTCTACAAATCTTTTCTCATGGTGTGTCTCTTTCAAATTTAATTTATATCCTGAGTAGAAGCCAAATATCTCTAACTGTTTGATCAGACAAGGCAGTGAATTTTCCGGATTTGATAAATAGCAAATGACATAATCTGCGAACAAGCCTATTGTATGAAGTTCATTATGTATATCAATACCCATGAGATCCTTATGTTGTCTTAAATGTTGTGCCAGTGGTTCAATATAGATTGCAAATAGTGTTGGTATTAGACAGCAGCCCTGGCGTGTGGAACGTTCCAGTCTTATATTGTCAGTCAGATTTCCGTTAATCTTGATTCTTGCCACCGTAGATTGGAATAAGGTTCTTACACATTGTACAGCCTTTTCATTGAAGCCAAATTTTTCAAGACTTTTATATAAAAAGTTCCAGCTTATGCTCTCAAAAGCTTTCTCTGTATCGAGACTGATTAGAACAGCTTTTATTTTATTATTTTGAATATGGTCTTTGATGTGACCTAGCGTCCCTAGGTCCACATAATTGATTCATTGGTAAAACATAATAGGTAATTTCCCTCTGGGATTATTTAAGTATGTCTGATTCTGATTTATCATTTTTATTGTTTGTTTGGTTAAACAAATAAATAGGCTGATCCAAAACCATTAGCTTGGTATGTTTCTGACCAATATATTGGTTAATCTAACCAAAATAGGTTTAACTAATTACATTGGTTGGTTTTTCCAACAATCAATTTTTAGAGTGTTATCAGCCGACTATTGTGGCTTATTTTGTACTACAGCATGAGCCAAAGTATGTATGCAACAATAACAAAATTTTGCATCATAATTTCTTTGTGCAAATTGGCTGCAGCTATTAGTATTATTCTGGTTTCTTTCAAATCTGTAATCCATTACCCATCAATCCATCTGCTTATCCAAAATTGGGTTGCAGGGGCAACCCGATTTTGGAGACATTCCTCTTCCTGGCTACAGTCTCCAGCTCATTCTTGTTAATTTCAAGGGTCAGTCCAAATGAGACTTATAATCCTTTCAGTGAGTTCAAAACATCAAAGGGGAGGTGCCTGGTAGCTCTGCTTTGATATCCCCCTGGAAATACTCCAGAGACCCATTTTGTCCATATGTCTGGAATCTCACTAACTTGGAGGCCATTCTTTCCAATCAAACCCATCCAGCTAACATGTTGCCACCAGGACAATGAAGTCCCCTGAGGTCATAGCAGAAACCCCATGGGGTCCCCATTCCAGTACATCAATCAGAGGACCTGGATAATGTAAGCTGATGTTTGGTGTGTGAGAAAAGACAGCAGTCAGACCTCTTTTGCAGCCTTAAGGAACAAAAAAGGGACTCTTGCCATTCACTGGGCAGTACTCCTTAATAAACCCCTACTGCTGGGGTCTTATGACAATCCCCACACTGGTCCCCTTATCCATTAACCTCCTGTTTTAGTCAGCCACTTCCTTTCTTTCGAATCTTTGGATTGCTACTTAGTCTGGCCCCTTCCCTTTAGCAGATTTTTCATGGAGATCCTACCAGGGGCTGCAGCTGAAGTCGAAATTGCCCTTAGGATCAAAGGGACAAACTCTCATGGTCTTAATTACTGTTTTACTTAGATCTGTGTGTTTCATTGGCTTATTTCCTACTTTGTGTTTAGATTTATTTTAGTTCTCAGGTTGTTCTGTTGTTATTGCAGGCATCCCCAAAGTCGGTCCTCAAGGACCATTGTCCTGCAGGTTTTAGAGGTTTCCCTCCTTCAGCACAGCTGATTATAATGATTGCAATAGACCAAAAACGTGTTAATCAGCTTTCAATTAAAATCAGTTGTGCTGGAGCAAAGAAACATCGAAAACCTGCAGGACAGCGGGCCTCGAGGACTGAGGTTGGGGATGCCTGTTCTATTGCCCTCATGTGTGTGTTCCTTTCCCCTTGGCTTCCTCCACTCACACCTGCTCCTTATCAGCTCGTTAGCCCTGCCTTTATTTCAGTCAGCCATATATACTCTCCCTCTGCTATCACTCCTTGCTGGTTCCTTGACGTCGCTGGTTTGTCATTGCTGCTGTCTTCCTACATTGTCTCACCCTGGCTCCTTGTGTCTGGTTTCCCCTGCTGTCTCCATGGTCCTAGTTTGTTTTACATTTTATGTTGGATTTTTGGATAGCTGCCTTTGTTCCCTGTTTTTCACCACTTAAATTGCAAGAGGTCACCTCAGCCTCTCTGCCTCTGCATTTGGGTCCTCAAACCTCAACTAAACTCTGACACAAACAAACCCCTTTGGCATTAAGGTGGAGACTTAAGTCTGTTTCTTTTCCCTCAAAAGTTAGCTTTAATGAAATGTGACTCATTATGAATCTTTGACAGAAACCAAAGAGCTATCTGTGAATTTCTTATTGTTTAATTGGAGTAAAAAATAGATAAACAATGATTAGATTATATCGTTTCTGTAAATCATCAGTTATCAAAGGTACAAAGCAGTTGTCCGAAGTTAAAAGGGTACACACTTGGGGGTTGTCCCTTTATATCCTTAGTTTGTACCAACTCATTATTATTAATCTCAACCACTGTGCAGCTATATTATAGTTTTTTATTTATTGACTGTGCAATATTCTGTGCAATATGCTGAATGTGCAATATTTGTGAATAGAATAGTCATACCACTACCTCACCGTTGCTCCTTACCTACTACACTTTAACGTAAAAGTAAATCCACCTGTATATAAGCCATCCGGATTGTACATATTTTTATTCTTTATTTCCTATTTCTTTATTTATTTATTTTTTTTTCATTGTGTGCGATACATGTACACTTGCACCTTATCCTTATTTATCTTGATATACTGTATATACTTGGATATACTGTATATATATTGTTTATTGTTTAATCTTAATGCACATTTTTCCTCCTTGTTTGCACCCTCTTTGACTTTTATGCCAATATGTGACGAGTGAATTTCTCCGCTGTGAGATCAATAAAGCTCATCTAATCTAATCTAATCTAATCTAATCTAATCTAATCTAATCTAATCTACTACTTTCATTTATACACACAAGTGAACCCTTTCATACCCATGGATATGGTCCAGATTTTTTAATTTTGCTTTTTCTTGTAGTTTTGGAATTTAATGAGTAATGGAGAAAGTTGGTCATATAAATATAAACGAATCAATTTAAGTTCTTATGACCATCATTGTTGGGTTTTTCTTCTTTGGTCTAGCCATGCAGTGTGGTTCAATCTTGACTTGTCATGATAATTAAACTTTGTATCAAATAATTAAGGTTAAGACCCTTACAATTAAAAGTTTTCCTCTGTCTGGCTTCATATAGATTTTTCGCATTATTTGAAAATACTCTACACCTTAGTACTTTCTACTTTGATAAACCAATGACACCTTTGCATGCTATTGACGTATATTCATGTATTTTTTTTAGTTGAACTAAAAGAAAACGTATTACTAAAGAGATGCATGTCCAAGGTTTACAAAAGCCTATCCCTCAAAAAGTTACAGTCAAAGGTTAAAGTAAAGATAAATAGTTTCTATATGCTTTTTCTTAACTGTTTCTGTCAATAGTGATTATCTCTTCCGCATGATTCAGCCAAAGAAAAAAAAAAACAGGTCCAACATTTCAGTTCTGCCTTAATAATAGTATTTTTTGTTGCTATTTCTTTTAGAGCATGATGAGACAGACAACGAAGGTGATTATGATTATTCTATAAAACACAATTTTTGAATAGTTACTGTTTGTTTCTTTTGTTGCATGACTTCTTTTTAAGAACAATTATTAGTATACTCTGTATTGTTCAGTATTGTTATGACTGTCATTTGTTTGCAGGCTGGATTGCTGGTATTGTGTGTGGCGTAATAGTGGTGGCTGCTATAATTGTAGTAATATTTTTTCGAAGGAAAATCTTCAACATTCAAGGTGAGGGAGACTTTGTTAAAACACTCATGAAGAGGATCCTCTATAGAAACACAATTATTAACTTTTCCAAATTCTGCAATTTGTGAAAAGTGACCATGAAAATATTTGCAAATACATAACACCTGGTAAAACAAAGTTAACCTTTGGTTACATTTAACAGCTTCTGCAGCGGAAGAAAGAGAGCGAAAGACAAATGTTGTTCAAAACATTCAGGTCTGTATGTCTGTCCTATAAACCTGGGAAAACAACAGATGCATATATCCTATCATTGCTCTAATTTCTTCAAATTGTTGTTTATTCTCCAGAGAAATGATGGAAATCACCAACCTGAAGAGATGGAGATACAGAACAAGCAATCAAACACAGCCTTTCCTCTTTATTCTACAGTAAACCCACCAGCAGAACAGCTGCATTATGCCAGCATCAATATCCATAACAACACTTCCACTGAAAATACAATTGGATCATCCACATCGAATGAGAGTGTTAAAGGTGCAGCACAAACTCCAGTGGACACAACTCTGTACTCTACCATTGCGAAGCTTGGAGAATAGTGCAGTCAAGTTGCAGGGCTCCCCCAAGCATAAGTAAAAGGTGTAAGAAGAAGTCTTTATTTGTCATTGTTCCTCAAGGGTACAACAAAATTTTTAGCAGCTCAAAACAAAATAAAACAATATAAAACAAAACAATGAAGGCAAATAGTGTAATAAAAAGAAAATAAATATTTTTAAAAAGTTGTAAAAGATGTGTGTGTATAGATAGAAGAAAAATATGTACACACAAGTATATTTACACAGAGATTGCAGTATTGCACAAGAGAATTTTGCACTTATATTATAAACAGTGCATTTTTAGGATAAATATACATTTGATCATGTGTTAATCATTACTAACACAAATTATAAAAAGATTTTTTTGGCATTGGGGGCCAGCTTAATGCACAAACAAGAAAGAGCAGTTTAAACTCATCAGAGACATGATAGTATCTCTGATGAGTTGATAGTGATAGCCTTATACTGTCTACAGAGACAGAAAACCTTCCAGGACTCCCTGAAGCACAGAGGAACCAATTTGAACAGATGTAAAAAAAAAAAAAAAAGTTATGAGTTTTACATAAGTCTTTGGATAGCTCTTCCCATAGCCTGCATTCCTCCTGTGCCTGCTGCATCTTCAAAGTGCAGCTTGTCCAAGGCTTAAATTAATACGTGTTTCGAGTTCTTCAGAAGAAAGACTGAGAGGACCGGCAATAGTTTGCCATAAGATTTGTCATCATTTTTATCAAAAAACCAGCAAGAGTGAGAGGAGAGACATAATGAGGTTTAATGTGCTGGGAAAGAGGATTTATTTCTTTCTAGCTTTGACATGTAACATTATTTAGTTTTAAGGACTAATTATTCAATAATTCATTTAAAATTTTATCTCCTTTGCCTTTTTGCCTGTTTCAGGTACTTTTATATTATCAGCATTGTAGTATGCGTTTCATATTCTATTGTTCATCGTATGTTAAGTTGGTTTTGGTAAAATATATATTTTCATTTATCTAAGCTATTTTGGTTTTTGTTTGGCTTTTACACATAGCTGTTGCATTTTTTAGCACCAAAAACTATGAACTAAATGGCAACTTTGTTCTAAACAGATTGCACACTACTTCATTTTACTATACTCTATAGCAGGAGTATTCAGTTAAACTCACTGAGGTCCAGTTATAATTTTGCAAATAACAGATAGAAATGTAACTTCTTTTCTTGTAAAATCTTTTGTCTTTTATACTTGTGCCAACTCATTTGTTTGAGTTTTTATCAGTTTACTAAACTATAATGTAGGTTAAAATGTATTTTCTGGAACTTGTCAACAAATATGGTTTACCTAAATCCCACTTTTTTTTTTAATATTTACAAACCAGAAACTTTATTCAGTCTCACTTGTCAAGCTCAATCTCTCTGCCAGAGCATACACTGTTGGAAGCCATCCTATTATTGAACCCAACTCGTAAAGGGCTGGTTTCATGGCTTTATAATAAAATGTTTACTATGAAAGAAACCTCCACACTTAAACATAAAGCCTCATGGTACGAGGACTTGAATATGACCATACCGCGTCAGACATGGGACTCTATACTTAAACTGGTGAATACGTCATCTCTGTGCGCGCGCCATTGCCTCGTTCAGTTAAAATAGTACATAGAGCCCACCTCTCCAAAGACAAACTATGCCGTTTCTATCACCCCTTACTGCGATAAATGCAAGACTGCCATGGCCACACTGGTCCATATGTACTGGTCCTGCCCCGCTCTTGGTCATTTCTCGACAGATGTTTTCCGTACAATGTCCTAGTTGGCGCGAGTGGTGGTAACACCTGGCCTTCTCCTGGCTCTGTTTGGTTTTAGTGGTGAGGGGTCGCCTTTACCAGCCTCTAAACAATAGGCACTGGCATTCTGCTCACTGTTAGCGAGATGCACAGTTCGGATCAGGTGGAAGGGCACAGCTCCTCCAACTCGCAAGCAGTGGTTATGTGACCTCATGTCATGTCTGAAACTGCAAAAAATTAGGTATTCTAGTCGACATTCAACTGGTAAATTGGTAAATGTTCCGGAATAAAAGGGTTTATTAGATTTAATAAAATGTGTTCTGTCTCAGTCAGGGATAGGAAAGTAGTGCGTTGACCTCTTTTTTTCTTTTCTTTTTTTTTTGTAGGGATTGTTTTTTCTGTATATTATATTATATCTATATTTGCTGGATAAATATATTTTTTGTATTTACATATTACATAGCTATATACAAAGAAAAGACAGTGATAAAAAAAAAGAGTAATTTCTGAGAATAAATATTTGTACATCATTTCTGTTTTATCTCTTTTCTGTTCCTGATCTGTTCTGGAAATTTGATCCTACCCTACTTCCAGCAGCTAACTGTTTGGCTTGGGATTTTTACACAAATGTAGTAAAGTCGAGTTTCACGATTGGCTTTTGTTGTATTTTTATGGCACTGCATGAACTAAAGAAAGACACAGCTGAAATGCAAATAAACAGAGAACCAAATGAAGAAAATGTAAAATGCATTTCATTAAATATTTTAAATAAGATGTAGTTTGGCATTCTTTTGTGATTTATGGATTGAAATAAGCACTTTCAGTACTGTAATTACATTAGTTATGCTGCTCTTGATTAAAATCTGCCTGCACATATGCAAATGAGCTGATGGTAGAGATTGTGCTTTTGGTACAGATTGGGTAGTGACTGGCATTACCAGCAGCATCTGCAGACTCATTGATGGATAAAAAATAAGCATGGAGCACTTTGAATAGCTGCTTTCAGCTGGGCCATTATTAATCTAATAGTTCTGAGATTCGGGGTCCTGTTGAAACTGACACTAGTATTTTTTTTATAGATCGAGTATTTTTGTTTTGTATCCAATACGTTCTTGGCAGCAGCATATATGCTTACTAAAATGTTGAAATATTCAAATTAACTTTGGACCCAGAAGTCAAATGAGACAAACAGTGATTACTTAAAAGGCCTTTATTAAAAAAGCAGTGTGCAGCTGCTCGTCAGCTGAGGCGGTCTCACTGGAAACGCTGTCGGGATGGATCAGTGTCTTCTGAAACTCGGACAGGGAACGACAATGAGCGTGAGAGTCACCAACCTAGTAAATTTCAGTCCAGAGGGATAATCCAAGCTGTGGTCAGAAAACAGGTCAAATGTTAGCAACAGTTGAAATCCACGTAACAGTCCAGAAACACAGAACAGGTAAAAACAGAGCAGAACAGGGGTGGCCAAAACTCAGAAGTCCAGGAGCAAAAACAGGTCAGGTTCAGGCAGAACGAACACATACAGAAACGCTA
Organism: Cyprinodon tularosa; assembly: GCF_016077235.1. Taxonomy (NCBI): domain Eukaryota; kingdom Metazoa; phylum Chordata; class Actinopteri; order Cyprinodontiformes; family Cyprinodontidae; genus Cyprinodon; species Cyprinodon tularosa. The sequence goes on from NW_024039350.1 coordinate 243,050, forward strand.
GAATTAAATTCGCTGGAAGCTCAAATAATTTGGTACCAATGGCTGGATGGCATATCCGGTGGCATTGATAGCAGAAGGAACAAGTGGATCTGTTAAGAGATAATTAGGCCAGGGAGGAGCAAAGCAGATGAGAGGAGGAGGAGTTCAACCCAGCCTATGGTGCCAAGTTCATGACACTCATGGTAATTTCATACATAAACCTTACAAATGGTTATTTAAAGTATTTGTTCCGAGCAATCGCTTTTCAAGGAAGAATCTGGGAGAGAAGGTTTAACGATGCAAACATAAAGCTTTTCTTTACAATGTGAAATCTAATGACGTTTAATTCTATGAAAACTAGCTAAACTAGCTATGAAAACTAATTAAAAAGTTAAATTAATCAAAATTATATTTTAATTCCTATTTTCTTTGTTTCTTTCTTTCTCTTGTCGTTTCTCTGTAGCGTTTCTAGAAAGCCCGGCCAAACATCATAATCCTCAATGTCTTTAATGGGTTCGAAAAAAGCAGCTTTATAGGTTTCACAATTTTAAATAAATGTTCCTTGATCCATAAATACGGTCAATTGTCTCCTCTTATTCTGTAATTACCTATATATCATATTTTATGGAATGTCTTAAACATGCTGTCTTGAAAATATAAAGGCATCCCTTAAATACAACACTTTGTTGCAGAGGAAACCTCAACTAAATTTTATGCACCTTCTACTAATATCTAATTAGCTTTCCAATAGAAGGTAACCTTGATTGACAGCTTTTTTATCAATGTCTTCTGTGTAAAACACTTATAGTCAAACAGGATAAAGATTGAGCTGTTGGGCCACATCCACAAGAAGACTTTTTGCAAGGTGAGGCTTTTAACCTAATAATGTCCCACCAGTTGAGAATGCTGGATTCTTTTTCAACACATGATGTACTGGTCCATGCACAAAGTAGGGGAATGATCAAGATGAAAGATCATCTCATACTGTATCTCAACTTTGGGAACACAATGACATTAAGATTCTAGAATAATCTCATCAATGCAAAAAAAACCCGGTCCTGAACCGATGGAACTGGGATGCATACGTCTTTCCAGGGAGGAGAGGGATCGATGCCATTCATGGATTCTGATGCAGATACTGAATTCATGGATGGGGGCTTTGCCAGACAAATGGATATAAAGCTACTTCCTTTGCCGGATTTGCACAAGGTAATTGTCATGTTCTTGGTGCTGACGGTTTGGTTTTTCATTTACTCCTGCTCACCTTTCTAATTGGTCCAGCGGCTGATTAGCGCTGATCGTTTCCACCTGGTTTTTCAGCTATTTATGTTGTTTGCTTTCCTACCATCAGCGCTAGGTTATTCAAGCAGATTGGTGAGATTAACTCCATCAATCTGAATCTTGTTCTCTTTTCCTGATTGTGATTAGTTTCTGCCCTGTTGATCCCGAGTTTTGCCCCTGTCTGCTCAGTTAGTTTGATCTGTTCTGGACTGATTCCTGGATTCTAATGGCTTTTAAACTTGGACCTGTCTTCTGACTTCGGACAATGTTGCTGCACGGCGTCAGTTGGTGCCGAGTCTGCTCTCTCTCTAGGAACTCTGGGGGGTTGCCTGCCGCAAGCTGGGGAGTAGCCTCCTGTTTGGATTCAACTCTTTCCTCCGGGATTGGACTGAACTTTGAATCAGAAATTTGCCCCACAGCTTGCCCCACAAAGCAGCCCCGCTTTTCTGTTTGTTTAAATAAATGCTTTAAACTTTCTCACTGTCTCTCTCACCTCGAAATTCTGGGTCCAACATTCTTAGTTCATTACACAAATAGCCTTAAAAGGGCCGTCAAATGAATTCATCTTCCCTCATTAAGGAACCAGTTGAATTTGTGGTGGGTGGTAGCCATGTTGAACATTTATCCTTTCTGATTATTGATTCAGGTCAATCAGGTTCCTATTGTTCTTGGTTTAACTTGGTTAATAACAATGGTATTTTCGTCAACGATGATGATGAGGAAATTATTTCGTTGACATTCCTTCTTTTATGATGATGACAAGATCTGACCAGCTAAACAGGGATCTTAGTTGAAGAACACTTGAAAGTTATGGGTGTGAGTTTTCACCAACGAGACGAGACTAAATAAAAATGTCAGACGGTCAAATGTTTAAAGTGCATCATTGTGCTGTACACTGCTGCTGCGTATTTTTTAGTCACGCAGCCCACCTGGTGTCCACATTCTGCATGATAGCAACAGCGGGGGTGAAAATATCCAAAGCAAATATTTAATTGCTTCATTCCTTGAATTGTCATTAAAACAGTTTCTCTATTTTCTTTAAATATTTTAACATTTTAGTTAGAATATTCATTCAATTTAGGTCTGTATTGCCATGGCACTACAAGGCAATTATTTAGGTCAAGGGTGAGCAACCCAAACTGCTCATAACTGTTCAATCTGTGAACGGTTTTCCATGCTTGTAACGAAACTAGCAGTCGTAGCAGAGTTTGGAGATGCAATCCACTTCTTAGATCTATCTTTGCTCTCCTGTAATTTATCCAGTAGTTCTGCAATCACACTTTTTCTCTCACTCCCAACTTGGTGGTCGGCTGCAGCATGCCTTCCCTGGAAATGTTTTTCCAAATGATTCTTTATTTTTTGACCAGTCATTGCAAAGCAAAAATGCAGGTAATCCTTCCACATTGATAATAAAAGTAAATGATTTGGTCCATTTTTCTTTGAATCCTCTGTTCTCATCAGGTATCTTCCTTTTTTCCCTTTGGGATCCATGGTCCGAGACACACCCGCAGCTTTGTTTGCTTGGCACCGTATGTGCTGAAACATGTGTTACAAACTATGACCACTGATCTCTTTGGCTATGACGCAAATTTTCATTGAAAGAAATGTTTACATTTATTGTTTGATGTATTGTAAAAAAATGTTTACAGCACTGGAAAACATAAAGAATGTTTGTTTGACCTCCTGCACACATGTTAAAGTAAAAAAAAAATTAATAATTTTCATAAATATTTGAAAAAGCTCCAAGGAGCCACAAGGGGGGCTAAAGAGCCAGAAGGGGCTCCGGAGCCCCGGGTTGCCGACCCCTGATGTAGGTTATATCAAAACCCTGTTAATTTAAATCTACTTTGAGCCCTGAGCAGCAGTAACCTAGGGGGAAAATTTAAGAAAGAAACAAAATAGAAACAAAATTGGAAGTAGAAAGAAGAATGTTTTTGTTCTTTGTTTTTTTGGAGCCATTAAGATTTTATTGATCTCTGTTTAATAAATAATTCATAGTAGATCAGAAAGTATTTGCTTTGGGATGAAAACCTTGTATGTCTAAAACCATTCCTTTTCTTGTACATTTTGCTAGCTTGTATTGTCATGACCATAGCCCCAAAACCTGATCTAATTACTCACTTTATTCACCTGCCATTGCCTCCCCCCTCTTTAATTATCATACCTGCTTCCTGCTGCTGGACTCATAGAACTCAGAACCTGCCTGAACGCCTTGAGGATTCCTGGAACTCTGGATCTGTCTGTTCCTGTTCGGATTGGAACCCCTGCTCGGGTTACGGACTCCTGGATCTCGGAACTGTCTATTTCTGAACTGTTTCTCTGACCTGAAACGTCTGTCTGCTCACTGGGGTTGCTGCTTCAGGGACACTTTGGATGGCTCTGGGTCGTCTTTTGTTTGGCAGTCCATCGACTGGATCTTGCCTTCCTCAGAGAGGATGCACTGAACTGTTAAAGCAGGTAAGTGACTCACTCTGATAATATCTTCTGTTAGATGATCGTGGTCACTTATTTGTGTTTCTTCCCGCCCCCTGCAGCTGCTGCAGTCTGATTACCCTCAGCAGCCTGCGTCTCCATTCTGTTTAGTCTTATTATTTCTTTGTCATTAAATGTTTTGAAACTTCTTATTGTATGACTTGCCTTGAATACTTGAGTACTTCCCTGAGTTCCACCAACCTGCCCATGACTCAGGGGCGGGCTTTGATTTTCAGTGCATGTGCATACTGTGAGTATTTCAATGTCGACATAGCATGTCCGTATATCTACAAAAAAATCGTTCTCGTCTTTCTAATGACACCAAGCATGCTGAACCTTGACAAACGGCGCAGCTGTTTTATCGAGAGAAAAGTGAGAGGTACACAAAACTAAACAGTTCATGTTCTATACTTTTAGTTCTGTTAGCTGTACATGAGTGACATCGAGTTATAGCCAATGAATAGCTGCTTACAATGATCTATGCTTTATATGGATGGAACCTAAAATTTCAAAGATAACTCACTGCAAGGTGACTCAAAACATTTTTTTTTGTTTTCAGATTTTTCACTGAAGAACTTTTTTTCTTTTGCTTTAATATTCATAAAAAAAAAAAAACGTGTTTTTGAAAGATTTTGACAGTTTGTCTTAGTCTTGGTTCTGTTATGTTTTCTTTTGTGTATTCTGTCTTACTTTGTTCCATGTTTTCTAGTTTTAGTTGTTTAAGTCTTATTGTGTTGTGTTTTCTTGTTTTTTTTTTTCAGTTTTCAGGTTTTTTAATTTGTTGCCCTCTGCTAACCTCTTGTTCCGCTTTTTACCTAGCTCCTTTCTTGTTCTGCTCACACCTGCTCCCAATTTGCTTGTTAGTCCTCTCTTTGTTTCAGTGCCATAAGCAGGCGCTCCAAGCCTCCAAGAACCGTTTAGCGGGCGCTCCTCGCCCCCTCCGAGGTTGTTTCAGTGCCGCACTGGATGTCCCCCTCTGAGGTTGTTCCAGTGCTGCATTGGGCTGCACCCTCTGAGGTTGTTCCTGAGCCACAGTGGGCGGCCCCCACCGAGGTTGTTCAAGTGCCACAGTGGGTGGCCCCGTCCGAGGTTGTTCCAGTGCCGCTGTGGGCGGTCCCCAGGTTCCTATTGCTGAGATGACACCCTCCAAGGCGGCTGCTGCTGCATCAGAGATGGCATCGGTGGCCTCCGCCAGAGGCCCTCCTGCAGCAGTATAGATGGCGTCCTCCTCCGAGGTTCCTGCAGCAACAGAGACAGCGTCCTCCTCCAAGGTTCCTGCAGCAACAGAGACAGCATCCTCCTCCGAGGTTAGGACAGTTAGACATGGACAAGGGTAATTGGTAGGAATGGCCTCCCCAATCTGAACCCTAGGGGTGTTCTGTTATTGGACTTCTGTGCTAATCACAGTTTGTCCATAACAAAAACTATGTTTGAGCACAAGGATGTCCAGAAGTGCATGTGGCACCAGGACACCCTAGGCCAGAGGTCAATGATAGACTTTGTAGTTGTGTCATCTGATCTCTGGTCACGTGTCTAGGACACTCAGATGAAGAGGGGGCTGAGCTGTCAACTGATTACCACCTGGCTGTGCGCTGGATCTGCTGACAGGGGAGGAGACCTGGCAGGCCCAAGCATGTGGTAAGGGTCTGTTGGGAATGTCTGGTAAATCCCTCTGTTAGTGTGGTCTTTAACTCCCACCTCTGGAAAAGTTTCTTCCAGATCCCAAGGGAGCCTGGAGACATGGAATCGGAATGGTCCATGTTCTTCTCCGCCATTGTCGATGTGGTCATTCATAGCTCTGGCCGCAAGGTATCTGGTGCCTTTCATGGCAACAGCCTCTAAACCCGGTGGTGGCGCCCGGAAGTAAGGGATGCGTCAGGCTGAAGAGGGAGGCCTACCTAGCCTTGTTAGCCAGAGGGACTCTGGAGTCAGCTGAGAGGTACCGGCAGGCCAAGCGTGATGTAGCTAGTGCAGTTGCATAGGCAAAAACATAGGTCTTGTAGGGGTTTGGAGAGGCCATGGAGGAGGAGTATAGGTCGGCCTCAGAAGTGTTCTGCTAAACTGTCCGCCACCTCAGGAGGGGAAAGCAGTGCCTCACCAACACTGTATTTCGAGGATCTCCTCTATCCCATCGTCATGTCTTCCAAAGAGGAGGCAGAGGCTGGGTACTTAGAGGCGGACCCGCCCATCAGCCAGGCTGAAGTCACTGAGGTAGTTAGAAAGCTTCTCGGTGGCAAGGCCCCCTAGGGTGGATGAGATTCGTCTTGAGTAGCTTAAGTCTCTGGATGTTGTAGGGCTGTATTGGCTGTCATGATCTTGGCACTGATGGCTGGCTTAATTGCTTATTTAATTCACCTGTCTACCTCTGCAGTGTTTCTCAGGCAGTTTGAGCCTGCCTGCCCCTGTCTGAACTTTTTGCCTGACCTGTCTTCGGACATCAGCCGGATTCTTGTTGCGGACTGAACCTGGTTCTGCCTTCTGCCTTAGACCTGGAGTATCCTGCCTTCCTTCGTCTGCTTGGATCTGACCTCCTGCCAGTTCTACTTCAGCATATTTTGCATATGTGCTGAGACCAAAAAAGGTTTCTGTAGTGTTGCAGTTTCACTTCTTGAAACATTTGAGTTTTGTTTCGCTGGTTAATTTAAAGAAATAAATTACTTTTTCTCAAAGACAAATACAAAATCATTACTTTATAAATACACAAAAATTGTACCTTTATTTTATTATCATCAATTGACCATTAATCTACCTATAAGCAAAGTATGAGTCATTTCTTTTATATCAGAAACAGTTTTTGTCCCGTAGTGAATTACATTCAAGACATAAAAAACACATGATCACATGACCACTGGCAAACAGGTTTCTGTATATAGCTTGTGGTGTGACTTTCCCATTATGACCTATGGGTATAACACATTCACATATCTATATCTGCTACATGCAGTTAAGAAGGTGGTAATATGGGAGCTTTGATCCAAAGGTAAGAAGTTTAAAACAGACATTGTTAGTGAAGCTGTACCATGTTTAGTAACTTAACAAAGCTGTATATTTACTCTGTATTAAGAGTCAGGACACACCTTCTACTAAGTGGTGGCCGGCCAATAAAGTGTGCTAGGGCACCGCCCCACCAGCCCTATAACCTTGATTAAGATATTTAAAAAAATTAGATGGATTCACATGGAAAATAATATAATGTACTTTTCCTAGTTGTTTGTTAATTTGCATAGTTGTTCTTAAATAAACACATTCTTAGAAAATAAATAGTTTTCATATATACATTTTATATAAAAAATATAAAGCTGACTTATAGCCATCATTAAACTGGTGCATTATATTTTTAGGTCTGTGACACAATATTGGAACAATGCAAAACACATATTTGCCTTCATAAAGCCTCAGAAGGGCAACATTTATGTACAAAAAGTAAGCCTGTAGTGTTTTTATTATGTTATTTGTTGTTGGCATTCATCAAAAAATATAGTGGTCTAATAACTTAGTATATTTTTGATTGGTTTTCGGTATACGTCTATTTTGAATTTATAGCCTCCTCTAGAGAAATCTCCACCAGCCGCCACTGCTTCTACTTCTGCATTTCTGTCCTCACTTTTTAGTCACATCCTCTTCTATAAACATCATGCAAATGCTTGGAGTTTTAAAGAAGGGAGGAGAAGTTGAAACAAAAAGAAAATAGAGATCTGACTAAAGAGAAATTGTATCACATTGGTGTCAGTTTAAATAGTCATTCAAAGTATCTGAACTTAACAATGAGGATGTTTTTTATTACTCTCTGGTGGCTGACAGGTAATACATTTTTTTCTTTCACATTGTGCATTGACTTGGTACAACGGAGTATTACGGCCAGGTTAGAGATTTTCATTTATTTTATATTTTGAGAATAAAGTAATAAAATTACGTGAAAAAAGTTGGAATACGAGAATAAAGTCATAAAATTATGAGAATAAAGTTGTAATATTACGAGACTGAAGTCATCATACAACAACCCATTTCAGAAAGAAAACTTCGAGCTCGGACAAACATATGACAGCCGACCAGCTCCACCAAACAGCAACTTGAGTCCACTTTGACATCCTGCCCAATTTGATGCTGGTGTGCTAAAAGGATTTGATATTTATCAAACTAGAGCCAAAGTATAACTTCACATAATGCTCAACATTCCTCATTTTAGGGAAGAAAGAGGTTCTTGTAAGAGTTTCCATAAAATACAACTCGTTTCTCGTAATTTTAGGGCTTTATTTTCATAATATTACAACTTCATTCTCGTAATCTTATGATTATTCTTGTTGTGACTTTTTCTCGTAATAATACCACTATTCTCGTAATATTACGACTTATTCTCATAATTTCGTGACTTTATTCTTGTAATTTTCTGACTTTATTCCGGTAATGTTATTACTTTATTCTCATAATGTTACAACTTCATTCTTTAAATTTTATGGCTATTCTCATTGCGACGTTTTCATTGTAATTTTATGACTATTCTCATTGCAACTTTATTCTTGTAATGTCACGACTTTATTCTCGAAATAGAAGAACAAAAAGTCTCTAGCCTGGCCCTAATACTCCGTCGAAATTTGGGCTTAAAAACATTAGCTAAAGCACATGAAAGTTAACCAGTTGTATTGCATTTCTTATCACAACCAGTGGAAGTTTTCCTGTAGTTGCAAGCAATCATGGAGTAACATTCAACACTGCCTGTAAGTATAATGGCCAAAAAACATATCTCCAAATTTAAAAAACCTAAAATAAAACTGTACTATGCTCTTGTCAGAAGTGAAAAGGAAAAAGTTTACTAAAGAATGATGGCTCTTAGTCAGTAAAACACTCTTTTTTTCTGCTTCTCCCCATACCTTAACAATTAGTAAAACTACTTCATATAAATATTTAAGGCATCTAAACAGATTTAAACAGAATGTTTTATATATGTTTTAAACATGCTGTATAAATAGAAATTATTGATGCATGGTGCATCATTAAGATAAATTATGATTGTGCTTTTTTTTTTTTATGGGCAGGCAACAATGCAACAGTGAAGAAAACAGCATATATTGGAGAGACAGTTTCCATTACCTGCAAATATTCACAAGCAGATGAAAGCAGCATCAGAAAATTCTGCAGACATGATGGAAACTTCAGCTGCTCAAATATAATTTCATCAAGGAGGTCAATGCAGACAAGACTGTCAAGGTTTTCCCTTACTGATGAAGGAGAGCAAGGGGTGTATGAAGTGAACATCTCCATGCTAACTCAGGAGGATTCAGGCAGATACTGGTGTGCCTTAGAAGGAAATACTTCCATTACCTGTTTACAGGTGTTATTTCTCCATGTTCTGCGCCATTTTTGTAGTTTTTTGTCATCATTTCTGTTGTAATATATATATATGTCAGCATACATGAGAAAAGGTTGAGTTCTGTGATGCCGCAAAGGCATTTTACAGATATTGTACGATTTTCTAGGTCTTTTTTTAAATCTAAATCAAAGCAACATAATTTGAAACAAACATCTTCGTTAAATTGTATTGGACTTGACTTGATATTTACATGGGGTCCATTTCACGAAGCAGGTTTAACAAACTCAGGTTCAAATCAATAACTCTAAATTGATCTAGCCTAAGGAAATCAGAGTTTTCGGTTTCACAACGGCTGCTATGAATTACTTTAATCAACTCTAAGTAGATCAACTTAGAGTTTAACATGTGCTTAAAAAGTTTGAAAAGTCATAATCAGTGGAGACCCGATTCGACAAGTCTCCAACAGGCAACAGGAAGTGCCTATTACCAACCAGTGGAGCTAGAGATTTTAATGAAAAAATTTTAAAAATATGCAGAATGTATTTAAAAGACAGAAACAGCGCTACAGCTGCAAAGGAGAGGAAGATGGTGAAGCAGAAGATTCAGAATCAGATTTATTGCTAAATAAGTTTGCACTTACAAGGAATTTGACTTTGTGTTGATGGTGCAGACAAGTTTTATTTTTTTTTTATATATATATATACATATATATACACACATATACACACACACACACACACACACACACACACACACACACACACACACACACACACACACACACACACACACACACACACACACACACACACACACACAGAATTAAATATAAAACATACAATATACTATATACAATATGGTTGAGCTCCAGATTGTTCTCCCTGCACCAGGTCACCAGATGGTCAACCTCTGACCTGTAGGCGGACTCGTCACCATCAGAGGCAAGTCCAAAGAGCAAAACTTCAGACTAATGACTGGAGCGTCAGCTGTTTGGTGTACAGGGAGAAGAGCAGAGGAGAAAGAACACAGCCCTGTGGGGAACCAGTGCTGACGAGCTAAGAGACATGTTTTCCCAGCTTCTGGTGCTGCTTCCTGTCAGACAGGAAGTCTGTAATCCACCCGCAGATGGAGTCAGGCACACTTAGCTGGGGGAGCTTCTCCTGAAGCAGAGCTGGGATGATTGTATTAAATGCAGAGCTGAAATCCACTAACAGTGTAGATGCCTATAGAATTGTAGATACCTGTAAAGTCCAGGTGCTGGAGGATGTAGTCAAGTTCTCTGTTTAGATTTGATTTTTAAATGTGCAATCCCCACTTGAAAGGGAAGTCTCTTCTGTGAAACATAACTGGTGTCCACTCAAGGAGTCTTCATTTAAGTCAACTTTATTTTGATGGTTATAATTTTCCTCCAATCACACAGGTGAAAACCCTCAAAAGAGACAGAAACATCTAATTACATTGAGAGATCAACATGAAAAGAAAAAACTAATCAATTTCCACCTATTTAAATAATTTAATCCTAAAGAATAACATTGAGTATTTTATAGTGAAATGAAACAGCAATTAATAAATTAGCATTTTTATCAACATTTTCATGCTTTAACTAACACCAAGGGTATTTAAAAAAAAAAATTTTTTTTTTTCTTTTAATAATATTAAACAATCAACCAGATAATCAGAGTCAGTCCATGTGAATAAGCAACTGAAATCAGCTTACCGGCTGTCCTTCACAGTTCTTTTAAGAAACCTTTTGCACAGTTTGCACTTTGCATGTTCTACCATCTCTGTTTGGCTTGCATGCTGTGCTACTTCCTCAAACAAGAGTGAGAGGTCAGCCACACCAAAAGTATACTCTTTGATTGCATGAGATTGAGACCAGCTGGTTCCCATCTCCAGCAGGCAGAAACTAGCAGCAGAGGAGATTGGCAGAGGGGAGTGGCTTCCTGGCAGTTCACCAAAACAGAAGGGCCAAGTTGAAAGCATCGTCTGCAGATGTCTGTAGACCTGCTCTGCTCAAAACTGTAGGGGGTCCAGAAGGGGGTCAGTGATGTCTTTCAGGTGTGAAAGCACAAGGAGCTCAAAGGACTTCATAACCACAGAGGTCAGGGCGACGGGTCTACAGTAATTAAGTCCTGTGGACCTTGGCTTCATTTAGTTTGTGCCAGTAGACTCAGTAGGTTATCATAGAGGGAATCCTAATTCTAACCCTAAAGTAATTCCTTTCCCCCCCTCTTCATTATTTATTCTATTTATGTGTAAAAGCCTAACTGGGGACAGACATTGAGAATTAGCCTTAGCTAAAATGTTGTAGTGTGTGACATGATGCATGAAACATACTTGTCCCTATCAAATAAACAAATAAATAAGTACATAAATTTAAGCAGTTCTTCATGTGCTGAAAAAATGAATAAAAATAGAACGATCTGCATGTCGTTCATACAAAAAAAATCTCATATCATGTAACTGAGTTGTAGAATCCTCTCCCTATAATTATAAAATTCTCTGTAAAAAGTGCTGATCATTCTTTAATAAGATCCTCGTCAAACTGTCATGCAATGTTTGTTTTTAAAACCTAATGTCTCTAAAATAGTCTATATTTTGTCTCTAATACATTTTTTTAATGCACAAAACTATGAAAAAACAATCGTACTAAATCAGGAAATAAAACGACATGATTGGCTGTAAGGAAAGCGGACAAAGAGGACACTCTAACCTGCTCCCCACCAGGTTAGCTCTGGGGAGAATGTTACTATGGTGACTGAAACAGCGGTTGAGTAAGTCAGAGTTTCCGATATTTCAGATTTAGAAAACGTATAGTTTTCAGTAAACCTGCTTCATGAAACGGACCCCAGGTGAGTCTGTAAGTAAAAAAAGTTGTGTTCTTTTTCAGGATGATAACACATGTGCTAAACCAATGTTTTGCTATGAATAGAATATTTAGAGAGGCTATAGGTTGGGGATTTCAACCCTCTGTCCCTTTATACCTCCCTTTTTTTTAAATACTTATTGTTTCACTCCTCGCTGCTTCAATTCATTCACAGAAGTAAACCATTTCATGGCCATGGACATAGCACAGATTTAGTGTTTTGTAGAAGTCTAGGAATTTCTTATGTAATGGAGATAGTTGGTGATATAAATAAAAAAGAATCAATTCAAATTCTTCAAATCATCACTGTTGACTTGTTTTACTTGAGCTAAGCCATCCAATGTATTATCAATAATGACTTATCATCAGTTAAACTTTGATTAAATAATTAAAGTTAAAACTCTTGGGACTTACCTTCATCTTACTTTGCTTCCAAACTAGATTTATCAAATAAGATGCAAATACTCAATAGATTCATCATAAAAATCCGTCTAATTTATTCTTCATCTATTTTGTTTATTGGTGCCAAATAAACGCCTCAAACCTCTCTGCGTATTATTGATCTTTGCTCTCTTTTCCTCAGTACTTTCTGCTGTGATAACCCAATGAAACCTTTACACACAGTGGAAATATGTATTCATTTCTGTAGCTTTATTTAGTAAAATTTTACAATTAAGATTCATATTACCTTACCCAGGGGTGTTTTCTTTAATTTCATTGTCCAAATATAAAAGATAAACATTTTTGAAGGGCCTGTCAAATATCCTCATCAAAAAGTTAAGCTTTTATTTGTTGCTATCTCCTTTAGATGATAATGGTGATGAAGGTGATGCTGAAGATAATGATGATGATGGTGCTGCTGTCAATGATGTGAAAGAAGAGTACCCTTCAAAACTAAGTAAAGAATGGGATAATGATCATTCTATAAAACACACTTTTTGAACAAATCCTGTTTGTATATTTTGTTGCATGGTTTCGTTGTAAGAACAATTATTAGTATACTCTGTATTGTTCAGTGTTGTTATAACTGTATCATTTGTTTGCAGGCTTGATTGCTTGTATTGTGAGTGTGGTAATAGTGGTGGCTGCTATAATTGTAGTAATACTTTTTCGACGGAAAATCTTCAACATGCAAGGTGAGTGAGACTTTGTCCAACCATTCCTATAGAGACTTATCTGTAGAAATAAAATTTATTTGAAGTTTGATTGGATTTTTTTTTACGTTTAGTAATGTATACAGATGTGTGATTTATAAAAAGTGATCATAAAAATATTTGCAAAGAGACCTGGTAAAACAAAGATTAACATTTAAATCCTCTCTATCTCAGGTTGTTGTGTTTCAGAGGAAGAAGCAGAGGACAATGAAGATGTTCAAAACACAGAGGTCTGTATAGATGTCTAATTTGCCAAAAGACCAAACATATATATCTTATCAGTGCTCTAAATTTTTTCAAATTGTTGTTTCATTCTCCAGAGAAATGATGAAAATCACCAATATGAGGAGATACAGATACAAAACAAACAAGAAAATGCAGTCTGTACTCTTTATTCTACAGTGAACCTACCAGCAGAAAAGCTGCATTACACCAGTGTCAATATCCATAAGGACAGTTCCACTGAAAATACAAATGGATCTTCCATCTTAAATGGTAGTCTTAGAGATGCAGGACAGACTCCTGCAGAGACAACTCTCTACTCTATTATTACAAACCTTGGAGAATAGTGCAGTAAATTAATGTGGCTCTCCCAAGCATAAGTAACAGGTTTAATGATAAACATTTCTTTTTTACATAAATATATATTTCATAATGTTGGAATCATTACTTATATGAATAACCACATTTTTTTATTGGCTTGATGCACTGATAATGAAAAAGCAGCATAAACTCATCAGAGAAACCAATGCCTAAGAGAACAGTTTGATAGTGAACTCTCTGAAGCACAAAGCAACCCATTTTCAAAATATGTTTTTGTTTTTTCCAAAAATTTGATTTATGAATCTTTGGATAGCACTTCACATAGCCTGTGTTCTTCCTGTCCCTGCTGTGTCTTCAAAGCTCTGCTTTTCCAATGCTTAAATGAGCATTTTGAGATCTTCAGAAGACAGTCTGAGAGGACTGGCAGTGTTAACAAACAGAGTTGGCCATCAGATGTCATCATTTTTTATTGTCAGAAAGCCAGGAAACCCAGCTTTTAAGGAGTGAGTGGAGAAATATAATGAAGTTAAATGTGCTGAAAAAGATATTTAATTTTTTCTAGTTGAGACTTTGCATATAGTTACATACATTTAGAATTAAGGACTAATTATTTAATAATTCACTTGCAATTTTTGTTTCTTAAAGCATTTTAACCTGGTTTCAGGTAACTTTCTATTTAACAAACTGCAGTATGTGCTTAATATTACTTGTTCATGATATATTATGTTTGTTTATGTTAAAATTGTTTTATTACATAAATTTATCTAAGTTTGTATTTGTTGCTGTTGTTGCACCATAAACTTCTTTTTGCACATTGCTGTTGCATTATTTTAGAACCATGAATGTAGGAAAACGGGGGAAAAAAACATTAAAACACATTGACATATCAAGTCTCTGAAAAAAGAGTGCAGCAGGAGGGAATCTTGACAGTTTCTGATCCTGACTCCGATGGCGTTTCATTATGTCGGCCATGCGCCCTCCATAGCATGATCACATTGCCACTGTAGCAGCAAGCCAATTGGCCATTTCTGTCAGGGTTTGGAGGACCCAAATGCAGAGGCAGAGAGGCTGAGGTGAATACTTGTAGATTTAATGAATAAATGGTTAACAAAGGCAGTCCAAAAATCCAACTGAAATGTAACAGACCAGAACCATGGAGACATCAAGGGAAAACGCTTAGAAGGAGCCAGGGAGAGACGAGGGGAGACGATTGCAGCGATGACAGGACCAGCAACAACAGGGGAACCAACAAAGACTGAGAGCAGTGGGAGAGCATATATAGCTGACAGAGACAAAGGGAGGGCTAACAAGTTGACAAGGAGCAGGTGTGAGAGGAGACAACGAGGGAGCCAAGGGGAAAGAAATACACACACACACACAAGAGGGCTACAGAGGACAACAGAAAAACATGAGAACTAACAAATCTAGAAATTACAACAAAAAGGAATAAACCAATAAAACTAGGGAACATAGAGCAAAGTAAAGCACAATATAACCAAAACCGTGACAATTTCTTTTTCTAACTATTTTGAATGTGCACACACAGCTGTGGAATCTTCTTTGCTGATTTTAGGTAGCTTTTATTTCCGGTCAGCAGACCAGGAAATATAAACTAGAGATCATGATAAAAATTTTTTTAATGATTCTGGGAGAATTTAAAGATTGGAACCGGTTCCAATTGATTGTTGAAGCCCATGCTGTAACGACCACGGAATGTTGGACCCAATATTCAGCAGACACACAGGACGGTTTGAAAACAAGTTTATTTATATAAACAAAAAGGAGAGTACAGTACAGTTGAGAGTACAGTCCGATACAGAGAGAGAGGAGGAACCCGGGGGGGAGATTGTCCACCGCTTGCGGTCATTACCGCTTTTGAACACAGGGTATAGTGCCGCCAGCCGACGCCAAGCAAGCAAGAGTGTCTGTGAGGAATAGTCTAAAGCCGAAGTACTTTCAAAGCCAGTTGCACAGACCTGGAGATCAGAAAGCCAAAGAAGTATACAAGGAGAATGCAAGTTGAGGTCAGTAACACGGTCCAAGTCTGGTGACCAGGAGACTGCAGGAAGTCAGACCAAAAATCGACTGAACAGAGCAGACAGGGAAAAGGCAAAAGAACAAAAATCCAAAGGCAGAAAACAGGTGAGAATCAAAAAAGTTAAAACACATTAACGCTACAGTTACTCTCACCGAAAAAGCTAAAATAATATGGCACTGATGGCAGCCAAGCAAACTACATAAATAGATGTGGTAACCAGGTGAAACAGATCAGCGATAATCAGCCACGGAGCCAATTAGACAGGTGAGCAGGGGCAGAAAAAACAACCATTAGTGCCAGGACTATTCCGACACAGGGACAATGACACAACCCCAATTATGAACAACACCTGCAGACTGAACACCGGAAAGCAACAGGCATGGTGCACTTTAAATATCAACACCAAGCTGCTAATATTCCTGATCTTTTGGCTTCAGATGAAGCTGGCATAAGTATTTTATGGTCTTTTTGTTTTCCATCCAATAATGCCTTGGTTACAGCATTTAACCTGATGGCTTTCCTGTTACCTCTCTTTATGTTGCCCTAAAATCCAGGCCACCATGAGTGGAAATTAAATTACATGTTGCTAGGCTGTAAAGGTATCCTTGAAGAATCTAGTAGATTTGTCATACTGGCCTTGCAGTCAAGATAACATGCCTGTTCTGTGTTACTTTTATTTGATGTGATCATTCAGAGAATATGAGAGACACATGTTTTGAACTGCCTGCTGGAGAAATCAGCATGCATTTATCTGTCCATTTATCCTTAAGCCAGGTTTTCTGGATTAACTTTGCTTCTTATGGAACAAACCATGCTGTTGCCTCTATGTCTCCTGCTGTGCTGTTGTGAGCTCAGACCTTAACCAAAAGATTTGATTGGCTCTACTAAGTGCAGCTAATAGTATAGCAACTGGATTAGAGGTAACCTCCAAAGAACACAGTGTGCATTCCAGCCTGCCTAACTTTACAAATACTTAAAGTTTTGTCCCTCTTAACAAGTTTCTCAGATGTGCGTGGTTCCGTACAGAGCCTTCCATTATTCACGACTCAGACTGGGGTCCACCAGAGGGTGGCTGCTGTATATGATGATGTAAACAGCCCTACCAGAGCAGAATCAATAGAGTTTATTGTAGGTTTGTGAACGTTCTGATAATCTGACTGTAAATAGTTGCAATCCACATGTAATTGGAAAACATGGAGGGACCCATGGATGCTTAGGTCCACCCTGTCAATAGGCCAGGCCTGCTTTTTGTTTTCTCTGGAACATTCTGTCAGAATTGTAACTTCAACACACAAAGAAACCTAACCTTAGACATCCAGAAATTAATTTATGTGTAATCGTGTGGAATGGCACAGGGAAAAAGTATTGAACACTTGAAGAAGTGAGGTGCAAAAAGGCAAGGCCTAAATCTCTCAGTAATTAGAAAGCAATCCTGCCCCCTACCCGTGCAATTTTGGGGCTGGTTCAGGCCCAAATGATGGCTTATAAAAAGTTTTCTCTGGTATCACACAAGAAACATCTCATTATGGGTAAAAATAAAGATCTTTCTCAAAACCTTTGCAACTTTATTGTTGCAAACAATGATGGCATTGGTTAGTGTTCCAGTGAACACTGCTGGGGCCATAATTTGGAAGTAGAAAGAACATAATTTCACCACAAACCGACCATGACCAGGTGCTCCTCACAAGATTTCTGATAGAGTGAAAATAATTATTGGAAGAGTTGTCCTAGAGCCAAAGACCTCTTGCCTCCACAAGTTTCAGAAACACCTGGAATCTGCAGGTACAATAGTAAAGAAAACAATAAGTAATGCACTCATTTGCCATGGCCTGTATGCATGCTCACCAAGACTCAATTGCTGAAGAAAAAGCACGTTGAAGCTCTTTTAAAGTTTGCTGTACAACATTTAGACAAGCCTGTGAAAAACTGAAGGAATATAGTCTGGTCTGGTTACATTAATTCCTTTAATACCCATCAGTGTTTTGTTATCTGCATTACATAGTTAATTTACGTTTATACAGAAATCCCTAAAGGGCCTATGAAGTTCCCGTGAGATCCATAGATATATTCAAATGCAGATAAAACACACGGAAGCCAGATTAATTAATCATTGTTTTCATGAAATTTGATCAAAAAGGCCTAAATCCCGTCCAAGTAGATTGAAATTTGTAGTTTGTATTTAAAATGGGGAAAGGAAAGGAAAGGGGAGGTAAAAGACATGAATTTGTGGAACCATAAGGACAGGTGAGAGTGTGAGTATTGGGAGAAAAGGAAAAAAATGTTAACAGCGGTGTCATTTCATAGAAAATTCACGTGCATATTTTCAGCTCGACCGCACCATCTTGTGGAGAATCTACCAAGATTTTTCTAACCAGGATTTTTTCCCCAAGATTATTTTAACCTGCTGCCTTGGTAAAAGCTAACCTGACAACAGCCAGATGCATGTCTCGAGCTAGGCGGAGCGAGAGATGCATCTGGCTGTTGTCAGGTTAGGTAAAAGCACCCAGACACTTAAAAAGGCATTTAACTTTAAAATTCTCAGAAGTTCAATTTAAAACATTTTTTAAGGGAGTGAATTATGTGGTGTTTAAGAAACTTTTTTTCATAAAGCGGGCAATCGTTCATATATATTTGGTCTTGTGAATTTTTATTCATTTTATCACTTTTAGAATGGACAAACAACATCATTTAATGTATACAATTTACCATGTGTTGATATATAAAAATATTCTTTAAAGTGGAAATGATACGGTTAGCCAAACTAACGATTCACGATTATTACAAATGTGAAAAATATAAACAAAGCATTGTTTTATAATTTGTTGGTTAGTTTGGTTAACCGTTTCATTTCATGGGTAAATAATAACATCAAATATTCACTTCCTACTTTGCAAAACACATTTAAATTTAGGGAAGAACATTACTTTACAATAATCTTACATTGGAATAAAGGTAAAAACAATAATAACAACGTATGTATCAGATGACGGAAATGTTGACTTTTTTATTCAAAACAAAACAAAGGTGAGATATGATTCACTTGAAGTTATTTGCACAGGTTTTCTGGGAGGTGGTTCCAGAGCAGAGGAGCAAAGAAATAACATCCTTTCTGCCAGTGCCTGATGGAAAACCTTATTAATCAAAGAGTCCTTTCAAACTTACTAGGTACTAATGAAAAGGGGAAGTAGGTGTATAGGTCTCCCACAAACTAAGGAGAATTCAATATGGATCATACTTGAAATGTGTCTGTTTATAATTATGTGATATGGAAAGACGTAATTTTAGTTAGGGCTGGGCAATATAGAAAAAAAGCTTATCGATAAAAAAAAATATGCATATTGATCGATATCGATAAATCTTGAAAAGATTTGAAACCATATTTTAAGTGCAGGTCTGCCTGGACTTTTTATATTGCTAAATGATTTAATTTTAGTAAAGAACACAAACACAGACCTCCAATTAAATATTTATTTAACCAACTTTTTTAAACATAACAATTGTTTTAAAGAAAAATAACTTAAGAGACCTGAGTTATGTTATTAAATACTGACAAAGAATAAACTAAAGTGACCAGAAAAGTGACCAAAATAAATATAAGAAATAAATAAATAGAATACCCTATTTGGGTGGGAATAGCACACCACCAGCTTGTGGTAATTAAAAGATTGTAGGACTAGGCTACCATGTAAACTCCACTCAACAGGAACAAAAACCCAAACAAAAATCAACTTGCCCTATAGCCTAGCATTTCTATGGGGTATTTTTTCTCACTCCTATTCTTCTAGAGGTGCTACTAGCACCCCGTTATGG